>NC_090173.1:45356875-45656875 GCF_024679245.1 Pseudorasbora parva | reverse complement strand
GGCTGATGCCGGAACTTTATCGGAATATTATATATTTAGTGTGTGTGTGTGTGTGTGTGTGTGAGAGAGAGAGAGAGAGAGAGAGAGAGAGAGAGAGAGAGAGAGAGAGAGAGAGAGAGAGAGAGAGAGAGATGAGTCACAAATCATTATAAATTGTTTCAACTTATTAAAATATCTTATTTTACTTCAACTCTCTGTTTCTACTTCTTTATCATATATATATTGTGTGGTTTTATAAATCCCCGTATATCCTATATCACATATTTTGATTCTGGACACTTTATATCTTATATCAGAATATTATGTAACTGTTAAGCCCACTATAGCCCTATTCGGACGGTAATTGTTTCTCATGTGGACGAATATTAATATTAATATACGCTGAACCATGTGTCCTGTATCATAGCTACATTAATGACCTTTGCAGCAAGAAAAACCGCGTTAAAATCGGTTATGTATTCAGTGAGATGTGATTAATTAAATGCGCTGACAGCTCACTGCACCTGGCAAACAAGTTACACTGAGTGGAGCTGGCGACCGGTTCAAGATGGCGGCTCCACGGCTCGACCGTGCCAATAGGCAGTAGCGCTCGATAGGGCGTCTATCTATATGATGTCTATGGTCCCACCACCTACAATGCAACCGAATGCTTCAAGCTTCAAGGAAATGACGGAATTTTACCATACATTTTTACAGCGGGTCTATTCGAACGGGATTAGTATTACCTGAGGTAATTTTTCCGGACCTTTTTACAGAAGGTAAAAGTCTCGGTAATCTTTAATGACGTTGTCCGTAATGATTACCGAGATGGCACATTCGGACGGGACTAAAATCACAGAGAACCTCTGGTAATAATTACTTTACCCCCACGTCCCCATGTTAAACTAATCCAGTCCGAATAGGGCTTTAGCGTCTCAGCCCTTGCGAGAAAGGAAAGACGAATAACATGCTGACGAGATCACGTTCTCCTGAGAGAACATGGACCACACATGAACGCAGTCTCAGAACAGTGATCATGGCCATCAAATTAGGACAGGAAATGACCACATCCAGAAACACACGGGTGGAATGATGTCTTTCAAAAGATGCAGTGTCATACTTGTGTAAGCTCTTTTAAGGAATGAAATGCTCTCTCTATGTTAAGATGCACAGGGAAATGGCTGTGGCACATCAGACAGGGAAAAAAGTTGCAGCCTTCTCTGTGCACTCACTCTGATGAGAGCTGTAAAAACAGCTGTATGCTCCATAGTGAGAGTGTGACTATACTTGCTGCAGCGTCATCTTGCCAACACTTCCTGAAAAGGCTTCTTCCCGAAAGAACCAAGCTCGTATAGAGAAAGCCAGGCTCAGAAGTGGAATGCAAAGATGCGGTGCATTCACTTACTTATTTATACCCGCGGGGCAGATCGTGTGATGCAAAGTATGGATGGTAAAATGTATTGGCTCATTTAGTTTCACTCAAAGTGTATTGGGCTCTCAAGCAAGATCCCATTTCATCGGATCATCTCTCGGAGGAGACTGACCGACTGAAAGGAAAAAAGTGTTTCCATGACATGCTCGACTGCCGTAACTAAGTGTAGATATATGTGTTTTAAGCACAACTGTTGTAAATGAAAAAATGGCAAGACTCACTTTTCACATAAGTATTGTGACCTCATCGTTAACAGACCAGAAAAAAAATGGATTTTATTTCCAAAAGATTCCAAAACTACTGAACTCATCATAATGTCATAAAATACTTTAAATGACATTATTAGTTACCTGAGCATATTTCTTTATTAATTGTATCAATCAACATAAACGTACAATTCCTGTAATTTCAATAATAAAGATTTTTATCATGCATCTAATAATTTCACAGAAAATGATTGATTTCATGTTGACTAAATACAGGACATAATATTTCATGTGCTATATCATATCCTAATTACAGAAAATGAAGTATATTTTGTTAAGCAGTTTTTGATTAAATAAGACCAAATGACATCAAGTTAATTATATTATGTTAAACTTTAGAATAGTGAAATATTACCTAGTTGTGAGATCTGTCCAGTTAGTTAAAAGTTATTCCTTAGAGTCTTTTATGTCAGCTTATAAAGATTGGTATTTATAAATGAGTAAAGACTGACCGGAGAGCGGTGTGTTGTATCCGGCTTCACTCTGCTTCTGCTCTGATGTCTGACGTGTGTTCTGTTGTTGACTGACAGTAGAGGGAGATACACCTAGTCAAACACAAAATGTTTTGAGGAAAACTGATTTTTAGTCTCTTTCATGCATACTGTTTTTATTTATTATGTTTGTGATCCACAATCTTATATTGTGAGCCACTGGGGCGGCTGAGCCACTGGGGCGCTCAGTGGTTCATGTAGGTTGTCTACAAACCGAAAGGTTGGTGGTTCAATCCCCGGTTCCACCTGACCAAGTGTCGAAGTGTCCATGAGCAAGACACCTAACCCCAGCTGCTCCCCACGAGCTGGATGGCGCCTTACATGGCTGACATCGCCGTCGGTGTATGAATGGGTGAATGTGAGGCTAAAATGTAAAGCGCTTTGGATAAAAGCGCTATATAAATGCAGTCCATTTACCATTTACCATATGCCTCACTGCTTGCTGTCTTCAAAGGCAGCAGTTAAAACCTGATAAATTACTAATTTGGAGTGCTTTAACTCATCATACAAATAGTACAAATAGTGGACAAAATACATAAATATTTTAATCAGGTAACAAGACGGTTTTTTATCAAGATGTTTTCCCAGTGTGACCAGCTGAAAACCCTTTACAGCCAGCAAACATACGAGCTTTACCAGATTGGGAATTGAGTTAAAACCAGAAACCAAGCTTAGACTGATGTAGGTGTGCAGATCACAAGCTTTAGGAACAGAGCCAGTGTCTGCTAGCCTAGAAATCTAGACGCACCCTAGCGGCAGCAAATTTAATATGCCCGCGAGTGTCGTCTAGCAACTCTCAATACCTTTCTGAGCTGTAGTCCCCTAACTCTTGCCGGGCCAATCACATTGTGTAAAAAGTCAGTGGGCGGGGCCATAATGACGATGGCCGAGTTGCGTTTGCGTGCTTCTAGTAAACACAGAAACTGGCGAATGGCGGTCTTTCGAATCAGCTTTGACCGCGACTCCGGAAGACTCGGAGTTAAGCTTTTCTCTGAGAAAAGGACAAAGAACGGCACTGAAGTCAAAATTTTATGTAAATAAGTTACTTTGTGTAAAACAAATGCCAAAGTGATGCTTGTCTTCAGAAAGTAGAGACTCTAAGCTTTCAAATGGTACCAGATATGAGGTCAGAGCTCTTCCACGGACACTTAAAGTATACTTAATGATGTAATTAATTTATCAAATGATGAACCTTTGTTGTTTCTGTAACGCCACAGCAGGACCAAGAAGACAATGATAAAAAATACAGCAGCCAGTCCTGTGGGGTATTCCAGAAAGCTTGGTTAACTTACCATTTGATAAACTATAACCTCTGGGTTGATTTACCCCAAACGGGCATACCATGAGTATGTCGGTTCCAAAACACCTGAGAAGAGTTAGTTTAATCAACCTCTGACTGGTTACCCAGAGTTAATGCGCGTGCACGGTGCATGTATAAAGACATTTTCAATGGATCGACGATTTCACGAGTCACCATGGAAACTCAAAGCGAAAAAAAGAGAGCGGCGTATTTCACAGAGGCGGAGTTGGAAGTTTTAATGCATGCTTATGAGGAGTTTAAGCCAATAATATTAAAAAGAAGCAATACAGCTGCATCAGCTAAAGCAAAAGAGTTGGCTTGGCAAAAAATAACGGAAAGAACATGCATCTGAAATTGTTCAGAAGAACAGCGTACTTTGATTAAAAAGTTGATTAGAGAGGGGAAAACCTATAAAGAGGTGCAAAAAATGATAGGCTGTTCAGCTAAAATGATCTCCAATGCCTTAAAATGGAGAGCAAAACCAGAGAGACGTGGAAGAAAACGGAAGACAACCATCAAAATGGATAGAAGAATAACCAGAATGGCAAAGGCTCAGCCAATGATCACCTCCAGGATGATCAAAGACAGTCTGGAGTTACCTGTAAGTACTGTGACAGTTAGAAGACGTCTGTGTGAAGCTAATCTATTTTCAAGAATCCCCCGCAAAGTCCCTCTGTTAAAAAAAAGGCATGTGCAGAAGAGGTTACAATTTGCCAAAGAACACATCAACTGGCCTAGCAATAAAAAATATACTAAAAACCTTGATTATTCTGGTTAGTCACATTGTACTGCTATTATTTTGAACAATACTGTACATCCTTTTGAAAATGTTAAATCAATATGAAAGCATTTACTTTTCCTGCCATTTATTTCTTAGCTTGAAATAATAATGTATATTTCTTATTTAATAAGGTGTAATCCTTCTGGAGCCACAAGAACTTTAAGCCAAGTCAAAATGAAACACAAAAACATTCTGCAAAAAGGTAATATTTGATTACACAATTACTGAACTATTATTATAACAGGATTTAGTATATTCATTCTGTCATGCAGCTAACAGAAAGAAGACTGAAGCCCGTCTAACTGGCGGGGGGCCACCACCACCTCCCCTCACCCCATCTGAGGAGCTGGCTCTGTCCCTTATAAAGGCCGACCAGTGGTTGCGGCATTCCAGGGGGCAGTTCATCACACATATGCACCACAAGTGATGGTGAAAAAAGGGTGACATGTAAGTTTACTTCTATGATTTGTTTTCATTTTTTGTCCTGATAAATTACTTTCTCTGTCACTTGAAGGCTTTTTGAACAAGATAAAACATTTTATGTAGGCTTATTTTATTTAACTGCATATGATGTATTATTTTCTTTGATAATATTGAGAATTTAACGGGTTGTGTGTTCTTATAGATACTGATGGACGGATTGTATTATTGGACTCTCCAGAAAGAAGACAGTCTGACACAGTTGTAAGTGATTTGTTGTCAGGTACTTTTAGGTTTTTGTTTTTTTTGCCAAATAATGTATACTTGAATATTTGTCTTGTAGGATGAAGATGTTGATGACGATGAAGAGACCACATCTGCTGTGACAGAAGTGGACAATGCTGGTAGATCCACTGAGGTATGATGCATACCATAATGATGTATGGCCCCTTTTTGCATTAGCGTAACAAACTGTCATTGTCCTTTCATAGTACATACCTAGGGATTTGCCCACAGATGAGGGTCCTTCAGCCTCAGCACACAATCTAAGCAGGGTAAGAATTTGTGTCCATGTGTCCATATTTGAATTTTATTGTCTGACCAAACAATCTCATTTATTACATTTTTCCACCTTAGTGGCCAGCAAAGGAGCTGTATAAGGTCCATCTTCAAAAACAAATAAGAAAAAGTGACATGGAGATGGACCTTATACAGTTTCAAATGCAAGAGAAAAGGCTCCTCATTAAAAAAGCAACACTTGAAATAGAATTACTTGAGAATCGCCTTAAGGTGAGAACTTGTCTGAATATTAATCTGTTGCATGTTAAAAGTGGTCTGTTTGTGTCTGTCTCTGTTGGTCTCTAAAATCTGTCAGTGTTCCTCTGGGCCATCTTCCTCAATACAAGGAGGGTGGCTCTCTCCTCTTATAGTGGCTATATTGTGAAGCACAACACAAGCCACAATAATGTCGCATGCCCTCTCTGGACTAACCCGGAGCCCATGCAGACACTGAAACCGAGATTTGAGGATCCCTATAGTCATCTCCACCTTGGCCCATGTTCGGCTGTGAGCCAGGTTAAACCGTGTCTGTGGTCCAGGCTCAGGTTCAGGGTAGGGTGTCATTAAATAGGGCAGACAAGGGTATCCTCTGTCCCCCAGCAAGTAACCATTGTACTGTCCTGTAATGATTGAAGTGTACAACACAAATATAGTAAAAACGAAAAAACACAAATTGTATAAAGCAAATCATACCCTGCTGAAATGTCTGGCATAATGATGACTGGTGGAAAATTCTGGCATCATGCACAGATCCTGGCCATTTTGCCTCGACATTGGTGATGATTTGGGTTGCCTCACATATTACCTATAGTTAGTGGAAAAAGTAATGACTTTGATGATTTTAAGAAGGGGAAAAAATTAAGTTGTTACCTGCACATTGATACTATGAATAGATTTCCTATTAACATAGTCTCCCTCATTTATTGATGGAGCTTTAATAGGAATGTGAGTGCCATCAATGCACCCAATTACATTTGGAAACCCTGAAACAGAAAGTTATGGAAGTATGAAGTGTGTGCATAATGAATACATGTATAGATATTAATAATATGACTAAATATTACATATGCGTCATATATTTTACTACAAAGGACAAACCTGCCACTCTGTGGAATTAGTCTTTAATAACAAGCAGAGGTTTATGGCCAGGGAATTGGGTAACAACTGTTTAAGTGCCAGACACACTGTACTAACGGCTCTACACACAGTTGCCTTTCCCACATGCTCTGAATCGCCCACACTGTACAAAAAATGGCCAGACGCAAAAAACCTAAGTGCTATGCACAGAATGTTTTCTGTGCTAAGCGCAGAGCCGCGGTTTGTCACATTTGCGATATGCGGTTTTAAAAGACGTGTTAAATAAACTAATGAATCTTTTGAAAAACGATAAAGCTCTTTTAAATATTCATTAGGGTATGCAAACACATCAATGCGCGGTCTTATAACCCTCTCCCGACGAAAAAAACCTCGTATAATTTGTGCTTCTACGTCCACAGGATCCTCGTCAAAAGGGCACGCCATGCTCACCAACCTTCTGAAACAAAGTTACACTGAAACATAACCTGCTCTCGAGCAGGGTATCTTCAGAGAGTCAGTTGCTATGGTTACATACATACCCAGAAAGTTACCTCTGTTTTTGGAACCGAATGTTGAGGTTATCCACGAACTTACCCTTAAACGTACCCAGGTATGTCACATAACCTGCTTTTTGGAATACCCCCCTGAAGTCACTCCAATTATCATAGGATTGAGACTATCCGATTTTGAGGCTGTCGTGGTGGTGATGAAGGGGAGGACTCAAATAGCGGGTGAAAGAACAAGTTTATTCAGGCCAACCAGAGACACCAAAAAATAAACAAAAGACAACAAAAAGACTGGAAACTGTCTGAGAAGACTGTCTGGTGCTCCCGCTGTGTCAGTGCACACCACAGCTGACACGCTGGCTGGAAAGACCACCGAGAATACAGGAGGCAGGAAGAAACGAGACCCAGCCAGCAAGGTAACAACACTTGCTGCAACTAGTGATGGGACATCTGAAGCGAGGCTCCGGAGCTTGTGTCGAGCAAAAAGGGGCGTTCCAGATGAAGCCCCGATTCGAGGCTTGTATCGTTTCCGTGAAAATCACGTGACGATGACAAACGAGGCCTCGTTTTCTGTTGAATACGTCATTGCTTCATTCTGAGTATCGCTTTCGGATAAAAGTGGTTTGAAACCTCGCGCCTCTTGTGGGGTTTGCAGTAGGCATTTGCATTGGTGTTGAGGTGTTGGTTGTATGTAGTAGCGATATCATTATATATCATAGCTTGTATTATATATTATATTACATTATACTTAGTTTAGTAGCTTATTAGAGTAAATTATACATAGTTCAGTAGATTATTAGAGTAAATTAACCTATATCTAGTTGAAATAGCCTACCTATACTACGTAATTATATATATATCCTATATTAGTAGTAGGCTAGTGTTATTATTATATATATATATTATTGCTATTATTATTATTAATAATATTATTATAAGACTAGACTGTATTAGGGAAAGCTTTCCCATCCCTGCAGTTTGCTGTTCCACAATTCCAGTCCCATAAGCACTGCACTCACAATAATTTATTTACAATCATTCTGGGCATTCACTGTCATCACTAACCCAAATAACTACTGAATAGCTGAACACAAAGTTGTGTGTTTGTGTGAGTTGTGTGTACATAGGTTAATACAAGCAGAGTAAAATACTTTACTAATACACAGGCAATAGAAAAAGGGTGTTCCCACATGACAATTTGGTTGCTCAGGATGAATAGATTTGTGTGCGATGCATTGCTTTGCACAGCAGGTGTCACTAGGGAGCACACTGTTTCATGAGGCTTCAGGTAAATGAACCTTTTGGTGAACCAATGGACTGGAAAGCCTCAGTGGTTCAGGAAGCCTCATTTGGCCATCACTAGCTGCAACTGCTCGTCTACGGGTCCTGAATGTAGAGTAAAAAGACAGGTAAGACACAAGACAGAACGTAGTGCAGACATCCAACATCATCGTGACAAGAAGTGATCTACTGACAACAAGAGATAGACACAGCTGGGTATATAAAGGGTTGAGGGAACAAGGGACAGGTGTGGGAGATCAGCTCGTGATCAAGCTAATTACTCCAATCACGAGCTGCAGGAAAATGACAGGACAAGACAAACAACAGGAAGAGCCAGTGTCACACCCTGAACCTGTGACAGAGGCTGGAGAAATTGAGATACATGTATATTATTGCAGTTAATTGTACAGGAACATTTCAACTGCTCTTAAGAAACCCTGTAGAAACCCTCATGAGACTTTGAGACAGCAGGGATGATCATCTCTGTAGTTTGATTCTGGATGAGTGATTCATTTTTATAGAAATCAGCTTTGAGGATTGATGGGCTTGGAAACTGATATAAACAGCGTAGAGTCAGATTATCTCCTTCAGTCACAGGATGAACAGGACTCTCCAGAATCACACCAGCTACAGAAACACAGGGAACATGCACTCTAAAAAAAGCTGGGTTAAAAACAACCCAAGCTGGGTTGAAAATGGACTAATCCAGCAATTGGGTAGTTTTAACCCAACGGTTGAGTTGTTTTAACCCCACAATTTGGTTGAGTTAAATGTTGCTTAAGACAACCCAATTGCTGGGTTAAAACAACCCAATTTGCTGTTTTTAGTCCAGGATTTTTAAGAGTGTGCAATATATGATCAAAATTGTAACATAATAAAAACAAGAAAACCCGACATTTGAATGTGAAATGAATAAATATAGAAACACAGACTCACAGTCTACAGTGATATTAACAGGATGAGATTTCTCTCCAGAATTCAGTCAACCACTTCTGATGAGAAACACTTAAAACTGCTCTGGGAACTGAAAGTGAGAAATCACTTGTAATGTATTCGAGTTGATGTCATAATACCTGATGGCCGCTAGAGGGCAATCCCCTCTAGGTTGTTGGTTGTTGTTCATCGCAGTATGCCGAGTAGGCTAAATGTCATGTCTCCGGTTCTTTCCATGCATGCTCTGAAACAAAACATAATGTTATGTGTTATTATAGCATATTGATGCAGACATAACTCAATTAATAACTGTGTGTGTGTGTGTGTGTGTGTGTGTGTGTGTGTGTGTGTGTGTGTGTGTGTGTGTGTGTGTGTGTGTGTAACTTCATCACTGAGATGAACAGTAACTTGATTATAAAACACTAAACACTAGGTGTTCAGCTGTTAGTCATGTATCCAGTGTCTTATGAATCAGCTTCATTGTGTTCTCAGAGCAGTTCATAATGTAAGTAAAAACACTTGCCATGTATTGTCACTGCTACTGGGTCACTGTAATCTGTGTAACGTCCTCCTTTTCCTGCTCTGCACCTGTACTCTCCTCCATCAGAGACTTTCACAGGATTGATTGTTTTAGTTGCAGGTTCGGTGGATTCAGTGTTTGAGTCTTTTCTCCAGAGAAACTCCCATCCAGTTGTTTGATTCACCACACATCTCAGAGTTATACAGTGAACACTGAACTCTGTGGCTCAACAGTCAGAGTTGGTTTAAAATTATTGGAAATTTGGGAGCATAAGTTCTGAAAGTTTTCAAAAGACAATCTGATTCTCTCACTGGTAAATTATTAATGTATTTAGATTTCATAGACAATGTACGAAGCATTACAGGGTAGAAAAGGCCAACATTTACATGGCACATGCAAAAACTGTAAAAGACAGAAAGGTTCAAAACAAAACCCACAATCTTTGTGTTAACCTAGAGTTCGATCTACAGTGTTACACCATCTTCTTCTACACCAGCAATCACAGATACACACACTGATAAAAGTTGTGTGAAGGTTCAGCAGCTCTGAGGGTTCAGTTTACAGTTACAGTGTGCTACACTCTTAGAAAAAAAAGTCTCACTTGGGTTCTGTATACTATATGGTTCTTTACTCAACTCCAAAGAACCTTTTATACTAAAAAAGTTTCTATATGACAGTAAAGAACCATTTTAGCCACAAATGTTTCTTTAGGCTATTATTCATTCATATATTACATTCATCTGCAAAATTTTGTAGTTGTAATTAAATTATTGTTTATTAAACTGTTGTAGTAACTTAATCATGCTGATTTTTGGACGGAAAAACTGAAATGGCACTCTTTTTGTGATGCTGATTAACTACCTAAAATGAGATAACTATATAAATTTTCTAACCCCCATATCTTGAATTTTGTGGTCATTAACATGCATTCATCAATTTGAATACACTGAATAATGCAGTGAAATGTTTGTCAATTATATGAAATATTTAATCCGGACAAAACAAATGATAATGAATGAACCCCTAAAACGTTCCATATAGAACCTTTTTCATGGTTGCAAACTTGAACCTTTAAAAAGGGTTCTAGAACCTTTTAGGGGTTCCAAATATGATAGAACCTTTTAAGGTTCTATATAGAACATTTTCTTCTAAGAGTGTACAGTAGATGCTATTGTCGGATAAACTGGTTTCGTTTGTGACCAGTAGGTGGTGCTGACACCAAACTGCATCTGTGTTGGGATAAATGGACCAGCAAGGCTATATTCAATTAGCCTAGAAATCTAGATGCACCCTATAGCGGCAGCAAATCTAATCTGCCGCGAGTGTCGTCTTAATACAGTTCTGAGCTGTAAAAACCAAACTCTGGTCAGGCCAATCACATCGTGTATAGGGTCGGTGGGGCTTAACACTTGCGCTTGCGTACTTCTAGTAAACACAGAAACTTTCTTTCGACCCAACTTTGACCGCGACTCTGGAAGACTTGGAGGTAAGCTTTTCTCTGAGAAAAGAACAAAGAATGGCACTGAAGTCATTCTTAAAAAGGGAAGATGTGATCGGAGTTTACGTTGCTCTGGTTGGTGGTTGCGCTATCCTATCGCGTGCAGAGGGAGTTTGAAAGACAACCGTTTATCCCGCCCCTCGGATTGAGCGGTCAATGTTGAGTTTCCAGACCAAACATCTTGATGGGTCTGGCTTGTCAGACTAGTATTCAATAAGAACTCAAAGAAAATATTGGGATACAAATGGCTGTTTAAGAGTTACAGTGATTTCTTCACCCAATTCAATGAGAAAAAAGACTGTGAAAGTCATTAGAAGTGTTTCTTTACCACTGATGAGTTTTTTTTAAACACATTCAATTCCCAAGATATTAGAAGTATAATAGTATAATATAATGATAATAAGTTATATTAGTAAAGAGTGAGCACCTATAAGATTATAAGGAATTGTCTTGTCCATTAAAGCTATCCTGGCCGTATAAAAATAGATCACATTTTTCAACAACAGTAAAGGAATTCAGAAGCAAATTTTTTTTTTCCTTTTCTTCCTAAACTTAAGAAGTGAATTTTAAAATTATGTAGATATGTATCCAGCTAAAGAATTTCTAAGATTAGATTGTATATGGATTCAAACACTTACAAAAATGTTATTATAATATTGAAAGTATAGCTGCACTGGTCTAATAAAAACAATGGCCACGCTTCATACAGATGTCTTCTCTGTTTATTTTGTCTCTCTCTCTCTTCAGTAGACACCGTGAAAACTACAAGAAATAAAAACACATTCAAAATATGCATTTCTCTCGTCCAGGGTCTTCTGATATTCAATAAATGTCACAACAGATATAAGACTATTAAACATTGTTAACATATCGCACATAAACAATACAACATGCGCACATAAAGCAATACAAAACAACATCATTGTCATTATGAAGTATATCAAGTTAAATTACCGTGTGCGCCTCTCAGACCATGCAGACAAAAACAACTCTCTTCAGGCCATATGTAATTTTCTCCGTGTTAATGCTCAAACTTTCCAAATGACGCAGACCCGCTATCAACTCAATCCGGGTCATGTGACACATTACGTCTCATAAATCCCACCCAAAGAACCCACAACTTCAAACATTTCAAAGGGCATACATCATAAAAATATTTGTTGTTGTTGTTTTAATTAAATGAATAAACTCAAAGTGAAATGAATTTATAACAAAAACATAAAATACCCATCTCAAGAAAAAACATGTCCTTTGACAGTTACACTCCCACCAAATTACTATAATTCTTGATAAACTTGCAAAAGTTTGAATAAATTTAGTAATTTCGCAAACCAAAAATTTCACAACCTAACAGACGGACTCACGACTCTGACTCTTGGAATCAAATCTATTATTTAAACTCTTAATACTTCAAACTCTCAATTTGTGTAGGAGTAAGGAGATTAGTTTCATTGCATCCGATTCAATTGTTTTCTACAAGTACTACTAACTTGTGAATAGGACGTTCAAGAATGGAAGGATTATTAAGTCGCTGACCCTCTTTCCCTAACTTTCTATTTCCTATCTGAATTGTGGCCTTTCGCACCAGTCCATCTCCATCTTCACAAACATCAAACACTCGTCCGAGTCTCCATTCATTGCGGGGAAGCCCTTCTTCCTTGACAATGACGATATCTCCAATCTTCACATTTCGTCTAGGAGAGTGCCACCGTTGTCTGAGAGTGATGTTTGCCAGATATTCCTTCCTCCATCTGCCCCAGAATTGCTCTGTCAGATATTGCACCCTGCGCCACCTTTTCCTCGCGTAGAGGTCTTCTGGAACAAATTTCCCTGGTGGAGGCAGAGGTACAGAAGATTTCATCGTGAGCAAATGGTTTGGGGTAAGTGGCTCTAGCCCCTTGGGATCATTGATGGTATCTGTGGTGAGTGGACGACTATTTATGATCAACATGGCTTCGTAGAAGAAAGTTCTCAAGGAAGCATCATCCAGTCTTCCTGAGCTCTGCGAAAGGACCCAGCTTAGAACACTCCTAACTGTCCTGATCTGCCTCTCCCAAACCCCTCCCATATGACTGGCATCCGGTACGTTCATAATGAAGTCACATTGCTTCTGGGAAAGGTAAGCAGTCAGTCTGTCCTTGTCCAATTCTTTCAAAGCCTTTGTCAGCTCATTTTTCGCCCCAACAAAATTTGTCCCTTGATCCGATCTGATCTCTCTTACAGTTCCACGGATAGATATAAAACACCGCAAGGCATTTATGAAAGCATCTGTTGTGAGATCTTCCAGCATCTCTATGTGAATTGCTCTTGAGGAGAAACAGGTGACTATGAGCCCATATCTCTTATGCTCCTTACGACCTTGTTTGGTGAGAAATGGTCCGAAACAATCAATCCCACAATAAGAGAATGGTGGAGAGGGATCAACACGGCTAGCAGGTAGATCTGCCATCTTTTGCATTTCTGTTGGCCTGCGAGCTCTTCTGCATGTAACACATTGCTTAATGTGATTTGCCACAACTTTGCTGCCTCCTACAACCCAGTAACCGTTTGCTCTCAATTCATTGAGGGTCTGTCCTCTACCTTGGTGCTGAGTTTTCTCATGGTAGTAATCCAAGACAAGACGTGTGATAACACCATCTCTCGGGAGGATTGCTGGGTGTTTTAAGTCAAAAGGTAACGAAGCGCTCCTCAATCGCCCTCCCCCCTGAGAATACCATTGTGCAGTATTGGGTCAAGTTGGAACAATGGATGACAATGTGGCAATTTGCCATGACTCAGTATTTGCATCTCTTCTTCGAAGGCATCCTTTTGTGCCAATCTTACAAGCGTGATACTGGCCTTCCTCATGTCTTCAACATTTATGGGTTTAACGGTTTTGTCTCTTGCTAATTGCTGGATACGAGAGACAACTTTCAATGCTGTGTGCCATTTTGAAAACCGCTTAAACCTCTCCAAAAGATTCTCATCTTGTACTACCTTTGTTTGAAGTACTTGTATAGTTCTGATTTCAGGATCACCAACAAGCAGCTTTGGAGTTGTCTTTGGTGTGATGAGATCTTTTTCCCAAAGAAACTTGGGTCCCGTAAACCAATTTGAATGAATTAGCTCTGACACCTTGAGGCCCCTGGAGGCATGATCTGCTGGATTTTGATCAGAGTCTATATAATGCCACTGTACAGGGTCAGTTGTTTCTCTGATTCGTTGGACTCGATTCGCCACAAAGACGTGAAACCTACGGGCTTCATTATTAATGTAGCCCAAGACCACCTGAGAATCTGTCCAGAAATATTCTTGGTCAATTTTGAGCTCCAGCTCCTCCTTTAACATGCTACTTACTGCTGCTGAGATCACAGCTGCCGTTAACTCTAGCCTGGGTATGGTCACAACCTTTGTTGGTGCAACCCTTGCCTTTCCTATAACAAAGGAGCAGTGCACCTTGTCTTCACTCAACACCCGGATATATGAGCACTGGCCATAACCATAGCTACTCGCATCTGAAAAGTGATGAAGTTCAATCCTCTGTACCTTCCCTAGATTTTCAGGAGCAAAACATCTCGGAATCTCAAGATTTTGCAGGTTCTTTAGTTCATTCATCCAGCTTGTCCACTGTGGCATTAACTCTTCGGGCAGTGTTTCATCCCATTCTATACCCTTTTGGCACATTTCCTGTAGTACTTTCTTTCCTAAGAGGAGGAAAGGAGCCAGGAAGCCTAGTGGATCAAACACAGATGCCACAGTTGAGAGTATTCCTCGTCGTGTTGCTGGTTTCTGATCCAGAGTGACATTAAAGGAAAAGGTGTCATTGTTTACACGCCATTTTACTCCCAACACGGTCTGAACTGGGAGTTCATCAGAAACAAGGTCAACATCCTGAACTCCGCTGGCTCTTTCGCTGACAGGAATTGACTCCAAAACATTTCTGTTGTTGGACATGAACTTGTGTAAACGCAATTTCCCTTTTGCACATACATTTCGGGCTTCTTGAATTAATTTGACAGCCGAGCCCACATCTTCTACACTAATGAGTCCATCATCAACATAGAAATGCTTTTTGATGAAGCTGGCAGCGGCAGGATACTCACTCTCATTTTGACATGCAAGGTACTTCATTCCATAATTCGCGCAGCCAGGAGAAGATGCTGCTCCGAAAAGATGGACTCTCATGCGATACTCCGTTGGCTCTAAATTGGTATTTCCGTTTTCCCACCACAGGAACCGCAAGTAATCTCTGTCTTCCTGACTCACATGGAATCTGTGAAACATCTTTTCTACATCACAAATAACTGTGACTGGATGTTTGCGAAACCTGCAGAGCACCCCAGTTAACCCATTAGTGAGATCAGGTCCAGTAAGCAAGTGATCGTTCAGTGCAGTACCATCATATTTAGCAGAGCAATCAAACACAACTCTGATTTTCTCTGGCTTTCTAGGGTGATATACCCCTTGGTGAGGAATATACCAGATGTTTCCTGCCTTGGGTTGGTGTTCAGCTCTCTCCGCATCACCATCATTGAAAACACCTTCCATAAATTTAACATAGTCATCTTTGAATTTGGGGTTTTTGTCAAATTTATCTTTCAGGCGCTTCAGCCGCACCATAGCCAGCCGCTTATTTTCTGGTAATTGTGGGCGTGTCTTGAAGGGGAGGGGCATCTCCAGGTGTCCCTCTGAATTCTGGTGAATTCCTTCATCTAGTAATTGCATAAACTGTATATCGTCTTGGGATATGCTTCTTTCCCTTGGATTTGTATCTCTGAAGTCTGATTCAAGGGCTCTGATGACAGAGGCAGGTGTCAATATTGGGAGTTCCTTAACGGATACACGATGGCACAGGCCTGTGACTTCTGTTGACTTTGCAACCTGTGGTGAACTGCCAACAATAGTCCAACCCAGGTCCGTTCTGATGGCATACGGCTCATCATCACCTCCTGTGATGACTTGTCGTGGAGCCAACGCTCTTGAGCAGTCATAACCTATCAGGAGTCCGACCTTACAATCCATCAGCTTTGGTATTTCCTTTGCTATGTCATTCAAATGACGCCACCTTCTGGCAGTTGCAGGGGTAGGAATGTGAGAACGTTCAAGTGGGATGAAATCTCTGGTATAGGCAGGTGGCAGATGGATTAGACCATGAGAGAAAAACCCTCTAACTCGAAGCCCACTAACTCTTTCACTTTGAACAATGGAATCCTTTCCCATCATTGTAGTAAGCTTTAACTTAACTGGCTCTGAAACCACTCCCATCCACTCGCATACCTCTTGGTCCACAAAGGTGTTGCTACTCTGGGTATCCTGTAGGGCATAAACTAAGGTCTCTTTTTCAGGATTGATAGATGAAGAAATCCATACAGGCACTATCATTGAGGTACTCCCACCGTCACAACTGTCTACACAACAGGAAAGGGAAGATGTATTTTCTTCTGTTTGCATAGCACGAGAAAATGTGGCTGCTGCAGAAGACGGGCGGTCTTCATGAAGTGGTGTTGGATGATGTTTCTTGCATATACTACAAGTAGCTTTATTCTTACAATCTCTTGAGTTGTGTCCTTTCCTAAGACAGCCAAAACACAGATTATTGTCTAATATAAACTTTCTCTTGTCCTCCACAGACTTACAAGCAAATGTTTGACATTTGTGGATAGAGTGGCTTTCCCCACAACACCTACAAGTGACTGGGAATGAGCATGATGGCGATGTGCTTACTTTGTTGGGTCTGTTTGACTCCTTTCCCCCAACACCGTATGTTTTCGGTACGGAGCTTGATTTCTCTGATGTATTCACACTTGTGAAGAAAGCATTAGCCTTTGAGCGCTTAACTTCTCTAGACAAATTTTCTTCAGTAAGCTTCAAGGCATGAAAAGATGTAACAGGGTTGCATGCTATTTCTGCTTCTTGTGATACAAAATCAGCGAACTCCTTGAAACTAGGGTATTCTTCTGATTGTTTCAACTGGATTGTAACATGCCTGTTCCAACGAGACGTCACCCAATCAGGAAGTTTTTGTAACATTCTTTGATTCTCTTCACAGTCATTTAACACTTGAAGCCCTTTGATGTGTGGCATGGCATTGCTGCAGGATGTCAGAAAGTCACTGAACTGTCTCAATTTAACTGATTCTCTTGATCCAATCTTTGGCCAGTTATTCAGTTTTTCTCTGAATGCACGCTGGGTTACAAATGGATGGCCATACCGAGAATTCAATGCTTCCCATGCTTGATCATAGGCGTCCTCATCCTTTCTGTAGAAGTTTCCTGCCAATACAGACTGTGCCTCACCACTAACATATTTCTGTAGGTAGAATAACCTATCAGCTGGATTTGTGCATCGCCGCTCTATCAATGCCTTGAAACTTGTTTTCCACTCTAAGAACTTAAGTGGGTCACCTGAGAAAACCAAGGGCTCCGGTGCGGGAAGTCTGCTGAGAGCCATTGTGTCCTGAAGGGCTTGTACTATAGAAGCTTCCTTATCAGTATGAGTTGTTTGCTCTTCTTTAACTTCCTTAGCAGATACTGAAGGACAATTGGCTACCTCACTTCGTGCTACTCCACTTTCTTTTCTGGACTCACTTGAGTCCGCTTCGGAGTATGCTTTGAGCTTTGCAGCTATTACTTGAAGATCTCTCTGATTTTCTAGTCTTTTAAGTTCAAGCCTTTGAGTAGCAATAGCCTCCTCCATCTTCACCTCTGCCTGCTTTGCGGCCAACTCAGCAGCACACTCTGCTCTTTTTGCTGTGATGCTATGCTGTTCTGATGCGCAGCTTGAACGTTGACTACGAATAGTAGATTTGGAACGTGTAGACCCAAATATGGACTGAGCATACTCTTTGTCAAGCACCATACGAATTCTTGCATCTTCTTCATTAGCATCAAATTCCTCTTGCCCTACTTCACTCATACGTACTTTCATCAGCCCCATCAAATCTGCTGTTACTGCAGTGCAGGAATCCACTTTCCTTCTAATCTCAGTTGAAGGTAATGATTGAGATCGTATAAGTTCATACAATTTTTTCACTTGAGTTTCCAGCCCTTCAACACTATCCATCATGTCACCTAAGTCTTGATCGGAGCACTCATCTTTAAGTTTGGTACGAGCAGTTCTCACTTGTTCTTTCCAGCTTTCATACAGCTTGATGAATTTACTCTCCTTCTGAGAAACTTCTTGCTGCTTAAGCTCCTGCATTTTGGGAGTTAACTTTCTCTCTCGTGACGACTTTCTGGGTTCATAGCTTCTTGAAGTGGAAGCAGTAGCTTCTATCATTGCTATTTGAAGTGACTCTAGTTTAGCTTGAATATCCACTATGAGTGACTCTAATCTTTCCCTTTCAGCATCATCAGTTTGCAACCTTAACTGTTCCGTTAAGCTAGTTAATTCTGCCTGCAATGACTCAATTTGCTCACTTGATTCATTCATTGTAATTTTTCTCCATGAACTGACCTTGTAAATGTTTTAACAAGACATTTTAGTGCATGGTTACTTAATTACTACTCTCAGATCAAAACTCTTGTTACTATTCGCCACTGTGTCACTTATAATATATAAACCACGATCAGGTTGAAATGATAAACCAATTAAGATATATTATAAACACCTCAGTCTTACTTTCTTTTCTTTCTTTTTCTTTAAATGTCCATAAAGACAGAGGTATCACAGTCCAAAATACTGTTGATTGCAAAGCAGTACTCCTACTTGAAACAGCGAATAATATACAACCACTGTTCTATGAAGCCTGTAGAAGGATACTTGCAACTGTCTACGCGGCTGAATGTCGCCCTCTTCTGGTCGTGTCGCGGTACTTCCTTGGCGGCAACAGCTGCATAACGGCAAGCCTCGTCTCTGACGCCTTCTTCTCCACGCGATAGTCCCGCCGCGATCGTGCTTTCACTTTGTATCCAACGTCTCTTCTGTACGCGATGCAGCCGCGATCTTGTTTCCTCTTTCCATCCAGCCGATGCTGTACAACTCTTTAAGCTGTCGACTGTAATGGCGTCACGTTTTCACTATAGCTGCACTGGTCTAATAAAAACAATGGCCACGCTTCATACAGATGTCTTCTCTGTTTATTTTGTCTCTCTCTCTCTTCAGTAGACACCGTGAAAACTACAAGAAATAAAAACACATTCAAAATATGCATTTCTCTCGTCCAGGGTCTTCTGATATTCAATAAATGTCACAACAGATATAAGACTATTAAACATTGTTAACATATCGCACATAAACAATACAACATGCGCACATAAAGCAATACAAAACAACATCATTGTCATTATGAAGTATATCAAGTTAAATTACCGTGTGCGCCTCTCAGACCATGCAGACAAAAACAACTCTCTTCAGGCCATATGTAATTTTCTCCGTGTTAATGCTCAAACTTTCCAAATGACGCAGACCCGCTATCAACTCAATCCGGGTCATGTGACACATTACGTCTCATAAATCCCACCCAAAGAACCCACAACTTCAAACATTTCAAAGGGCATACATCATAAAAATATTTGTTGTTGTTGTTTTAATTAAATGAATAAACTCAAAGTGAAATGAATTTATAACAAAAACATAAAATACCCATCTCAAGAAAAAACATGTCCTTTGACAGTTACAGAAAGTGTTGATCATTCGTTGTTGAAATGTAATTTGGTAAATACATTTGGGAGTAAGGTATTTAATTGGATAATATCAAACAAAAAATATATATTTTCCATCTAGTACTTGGGACATGGTGAATAAATAAAATCACGTACATCTCGGATGGCGTGATGGTAAAAGATGAGTAAACGGTGAGGACATTTCTGTGTGCACTGTGTTTTCAGTGTAACATAATACAGCATCATAGCAACAGACATAGGATGCCTTCTTAAGATTCATCTGTGGCATGGACAGAAAAGAAGATTGTTAATCTGTTTTAATAAAAACTTTAATCAAGTTTTCAGAGGGATATCAGGTTATCTATAGGATCTAAGACTTCCAAACAAAAGGGCTTTATTCAATAGACACTCAAAACCGAACATCAAACACCAGTAAACTAACATGAGTCCGGACAAGGAAGGAGTGAATGTGAGGGAACTAATTACACACACTGATGAAGACATAACGAGGGGAACAGGTGGCACAGATGCCAAGACACAGGAAATACATGAGAAACATTGAAACAGAAACACAGACATGCAATTGTCAGCCCGTAGATTCATGCTTACCATGTAACTACACGGATAATTACCCCTTAATTAAAAAAATACTTACAGTATAAATAATTAGTTTCCTGATAGTTCCTCTTTATTCCCCTAATATTACATATTGTTCCCTTATACCTACACTTAATTACTTTATAGTTAAACAATAATTATCAAAAGTTACGCTGTCAATTTAATTATGCAATACTTTCTAGTATTGGCCATAATCTAAAGCGTTACCAAAAAGTGTTATAGGTTTGGAACGACATGAGGGCGAATAGGCTAAATGATGAACTATCCCTTTAACTATGGTTCACCTCTTCTAGGCCTCTACAAAGGATGTGCAAAAGGTCAATAGCCTGAATAAAAAAAAGGAAGCAGTTTTGTTCTCAAGTAAACAGCAAATACACAACCATACTTTACTTATTAACCATGCTAATACATTCTTGTCAAATGGATACAGCCTTATAAATAAGGCACTGTCACTATTTCTCATACTTAGGAATTTCAACAATATATTAGTAATACACATTAGTAATGCATTGACATGACATGAATTGACATGAATGACATCTCAAATAATGCAGTTTGTTAAGGAAATATTGTTTTAATCGATTAGACATACAAACTGCTCTTGAGTGATGATCAAACATAAACAAAATAAAGCCCACAAAATAAAATGACCCAGATCAGAACATCATAGAGACTAGCAATCCAGAACACAGAACACCCTATAGAAATAACCAAGATCACCATAGAAAGTACTGAAAACCACTCTACCCTACAAAAAAAAACAACAACATCCTACCACAGATCTAGACTGAAAGAACGACTTACTTTCTTTATAGAACATGTAGTTACACCAGCAACTGTGATAATATGTGCTTAGTGAAATGGGAAGGATTCATCAAAACATCATAATATGGGGTCACTACAGAGCGGCATTATGTTTAGTGGCGTTTTTTTGTTTTCAGATGCAGATGCATTCATCTGCTTTCAGATGTCACACCTCCCAGTGTGAAGCGGTTTGCAGCCATATTGGTCTTGTGGTTTTTTTCAGAGGAAGAGGTGGGTTGTTGGGGAGTTCCTGGTTAAAATTAAATGCTATATAAGCACTCAAGATGAAAGTAGAGATGAAAGTGCATGTGGAAGGACAGCTCACTGACAGAACACTGTGTACTGATTATTAATCACTGATGATGTAGCATTTCCTTTATCACCATCAAGAAACCATTCCTGTTGCTTAATATTTTGTTGAAAGGGGCCTATATTTATTCAAACTAATTTACATCAAAGTCTTAACAAGTTTTAAAGTTTTAAACATTTTTAGTGTCGATTCAGAAATAATAACTACAATAATACAGAATTAAGTGTACATATTATTTGTACAAACATTTTTACAGCTATTTAATTTAATATCAATCAATCAATCAATCAATTAACTTTATTTATATAACACTTTTATAATGACGATTGATTGATCAAAGCAGCTTCACAGTGTTAAACAGGACAATATTGCAACAAAATTTGATTTGGCTAGTTTATAGAATTAAATATGACCTAATTCATTAATTTTATTTGTATATTTAGTTGAATAACTTGGATCATAATTTCCGTGTCCCCAACTGAGCAAGCCAAGCCAAAGGCGACAGTGGCAAAAAAGACAAAACTCCACCAGGGCATGATAGAGAAAAATAAACCTTTGGAGAAAGCAGACTCAGTCGGGGTACCAGTTTTCCTCTGGCCTATTATTAAACAGAATATAATTATTATTCTGGCAACCTTACAGGTCATAAATCATATTAGATAGGAATATTCAAAATGTTTGGGTATAACACAAGAGACGGGTTCATTTCGGATGGCGCGTCGATTACACAAGAATGTGAATACAAATTTAGAGGAGACACCAATCGACACGGTCTCAGCAGACACTCCAGGATGTGTTGGTCATGTCCAGACGCAGGTCCACCATCTGATCCGGACACGGCCTGGATCCGGCCGACTGAAGTAAACCTCGGGATAAACAGAGAGAACATTAGTGTAGATGCCACTCTTTTTATGATGTAACGAGTACATCAGGTGCTATGGGAAGTGTTCCCGGTTTCGGCTGACCTAGTTAATGCAGCGTGTTGTCAAATTGAACTTGATAGGCTATATTAAACAATATATGGTGATGAGTAAGTTATATTTAGCAGTATAGATAACAAAGAAAATACATCAAATAGAGATTCAAAAGCAACTATACAGAGCTACAAACGCTGAGGCAGGCAGGCAGCAGCAGCAGCAGGTAGACAGGAGCAATCGATCAGGCATACTCAACACAATAATACCACACTCAATCTGCTATAAATAAAGTAGGTGTCATGAATGTCACATTCATGGAGTAAAATCAGCCATTCACAGTGATGTCGGCACCACCTCCTCTTATACAGGACTTTTCAGTATTTCACCATTACAGGTTTCATTTTAATCTGATCTTTGAAAAATGAAAAATGATGCTCATATCTTTTGAATTTTATAATAATAATAAATTATACTCAAAGAGCTACAACGCAAGAAGAAAATATAACAAGACTGTTTGACCTCCACTTGTGTTGTGTTTGTCTGCATGACACCACTTTTTGAGTGATCAGAAAGTGCCAGATTGTTTTTCCATGCTTCCTTTAGTCTCTCTCTAGTTGTGACAGATGGCTGTACGCACCGATTTATGGTGAAAGAGTAAACCCTGAGCTGATGCATAACATATTGGCAAATGTGGGAGCGCAGAAAATAGAGAACAACAAAACACCGGTCATGAATTAGAAATCTAAAACAAGAATTAGTAAAGAGAAATGTCAGAGGATTTCAACATACTTTGTGTTTTTTTATTTGTGTGTGTGTGTGTGTGTGTGTGTGTGTGTGTGTGTGTGTGTGTGTGTGTGTGTGTGTGTGTGTGTGTGTGTGTGTGTGTGTGTGTGTGTGTGTGTGTGTGTGTGTGTGTGTGTGTGTGTGTGTGTGTGTGTGTGAGCCTGTTTATGTGGTTTATGAGGACACAAATTTGTATAACTACATGGGTATTACACTGGTATTACACTATAAATGTGGTTTATGAGGACATATCAAATGTCCTCATAATTCAAATGGCCTTAAAAACACACTAAATGATGTTTTTTTGAGAAAGTAAAAATGCAGCATGTTTCCTGTGATGGGTAGGTTTAGGGGTAGGGGCAGTGTAAGGGGATAGAAAATACGGTTTGTACAGTATAAAAACCATTACGCCTATGGAGAGTCCCTGTAAACCACATAGACCAACAGTGTGTGTGTGTGTGTGTGTGTGTGTGTGTGTGTGTGTGTGTGTGTGTGTGTGTGTGTGTGTGTGTGTTTTATTGTACATTTTAACAGTAATAACACCTTTAACAGTTTAACACCTTAATGTTGCAGTAAGGTGCTACATAAATAAAAATGACCTTGACCTGCTGTAAGAGAAGTGGAGCTTGAGTTTGTTGCCCAGCCCTTTGTTTGAACCACGAGAGGCGTGCAATATTCCTACATCGTGCCATGGGTTACTGTTTTTTTTTTTTTTTTGGTTTAAGCCAAGCTTGCATATAGGCCATCTGCTGGAAGCAGTTATTTTAGGTCATAAAGTTTTATACATGCAATTTTTTATTTTTTATTTACACAAACGCATTGCTTTGCTTCAGAAGGCCTTTATGAGCCCTCCGGAGCTGTGTGGATACACTCTAAAAAATGCTGGGTTAAAAACAACCCAAGTTGGGTTGAAACTGCACCGACCCAACAATTGGGTTGTTTTAACCCAATGGTTGAGTTGTTCTTACCCAGCAATTGGGTTGTCTTAAGCAACATTTAACCCAACCACTGGGTTAAAACAACTCAACCATTGGGTTAAAACAACTCAACCATTGGGTTAAAACCACCCAATTGTTGGGTCGGTGCAGTTTCAACCCAACTTGGGTTGTTTTTAACCCAGCATTTTTTAGAGTGTATATTTTATGATGGATGCACTTTTTTGGACTTAAAATATCATCCTCTATTCACTACCATTATACATCTTGGAAGAGCCACAACATTAGTTAATAATTAGATTAGATTGTATTAATCTGAAAACGGCATTTTTGAGTGAAATATCCCTTCAAGGTAGACGATACATCCTGTGGTTTCCTCCCCATCACATTCTCTATTTGGTGTTCATGTTTTCGCTTATGCTGGAAAATTTCCCAAGTGTGGGGTTGTTTTATAAATACTGTGTGCCAAAATCGCTTTTCTGTCTGCTACCACCAAACACCTTACCAAGGGAATAAGCCATTTCTCAGCACTCATTCTCTTGCTGTCAGCCATGTGTATGACAAGAGCAGAATAAGAGGAACAGCAGTGGATTTCAGTAGTACAAGATAAACATTAGATGAGAACACTGACCAGAACTGAACTGATTTAGGATACTTGGAATGGGCAGAAATACAGTTTGGGCTCAGGAAGATTTTATTTTCATTATTTATTTTAATGGAAAAAAAAGCCCCTCCACAAGAAGTTGAAATGCTTCACGGTGAACTGCAGCTAAAGTTTACAGGATAACGTTAAATTACGCCATGCTTTCTATGTATGATGTTCTATCGATTTAAATATAATTTAAAATCCCACATTTATAATAAACAACACGTTATGGTTTTTGTGTTATTACAAACTGTGTACGCTGGTTTTAAGGTTAACGTGGATGTGGTAAGTTATTTGACACTAACACTGTGAACTGATGTAAACTGCATGTTCATCATCACACCGCTCAAGAGAAAGTTGGCATTTGGGGGTAAAATGTGTGTTCATTTGGCAAGGTTGCCTGCTAAAATTTGCATTCCTGGATTTATATGAGGCCGCTTCAACCCGCAGACATGGAAAACAACCAACGGAAAAAGAAAAAAAAAACTTGGGTCATTTGGTTACTGCATGGGTGTACTTCTGTGACGTTATTGATAAGGATTGGGAATTGGGGCACTGACGTGTGCGTAAAAGTGGAATGTGCGAGAGAAGCTGAAGCAAATCAAGTGAGTAAAGCTACATCTTTCCATATATGCCTGCATTATTTCAATACTTCAACTTACAACTTATCCAACGTTCAACTTACATTTCTGGTAGCAGCGGGTTTGGAGGTTGTGCATGGTGTGGAGTGAACTTTCTCTTCAGTGGTGTGATGATGAACATGCAGGTTATCATCACGTGAACATCAGTTCACTGGTTAGTGTATATATTGATTGATTGTCATTATGTCTTGGTGAGGCTTTGATATGTGTATAGAGACAATGTCAATATCTACTGTTCAAACTGTTTTGTAGCAGAGAACAAGTATTAAACAGACACTTGGAAGACATATTTCGGTTATTGTGCATATGCGTCTTACCTGTCTGGTCCAGAATAGTTGGTGCTTGTCAGACGCTTGTTCCTCAAGGCTGGTTTGCTACTCTCAGCGCATTTTTTTTGTTTGTTTTAATGTTTTGTCCAGTCTAATTTGAGTATTTTTGTTGATTTGTTTTTGTTTATTTTGAACTTTATTTAGAGCATGTGTGATGAGACTGCTGTCCGAATAAAATCACTTGGACTTTAATTATTGCCTAGTTTGTACTCAACTCGCATTCTCTCTACCCGGCCCTAACTGAAAAATGTACATTACAACTCAGGTTACCTGTATACAACCAGCCATCCGACACCTGGTGAAAATGATCCCATAATTTACTAACCCTCACGCCACCCTAGGTGTATTTGGCATTCTTCTTTCAGACGAATAGAATCAGAGTGATTAAAGAACATCCTGTCTCTTTCCAAGCATTATAATGGCAGAGAATAGCAGCCCAAAATGTTAAAGCCCAAAAAAGATCCATTATAGAAGTAATCCACACGGCTTCGGGAGGTTAATAAAGGCCTTCTGAAGTGAATTGGTTTGTACAATTTTTTAAAAAAATCCATATTTAAAACTTTATAAAGTAAAATTTGAAATTTTAAATAAAAATAAAATACATTTATGATTATAAGTCATAAGTAATCACTTTTACCAGTAATTGGAATTTCACAAATATTTAGCTGCAAATTGTATATTAATCTATTAGTCGGCCTTTACATTGCTTTAATGCGTTGAGAACCAAATTCCTGAGAACCAAAAAAGGTTTTGTGAATTTGAGATTTTTTTATTATTATTATTATTATTATTATTATTATTATTATTATTATTATTATTATTATTATTATTATTATTATTATTTGGTCATTACATTGTTTGGAGCATAAAAACTAATTGATATTTCTTTTTTAAATTTCTGTTATATGCTATATCCTCTGCTGTAGAGGACACCCAATGCCATTTATTGAGAAAAAAAAAAATCATTCACCAATCCATTTTTCCAAACTTTGTATATAGATGATTCTTAATGTTATGAAAGTTACAGAATAATTTAATATAGGCCTACCATTTTACTTTATGCAACATGTGTGTAAACATATACACTGTATCTAATTAGCATATGAATGTGTTTTGGGAAAATATGCTATGTAAACAGATGTGTAATAATATTTTCATAAGCATGTCTCATATTTCATAATATCCAGAATTAAAACTCTGTATGTTGTCAGAGAAATTTGCTAAAATATAATGTCCTCTACAGAGACAAAACCTCTATTCTGGGTCTCAGGAAGATGTTATATTTAGATGTCAATTTTGAAACTTTGCAGCATGCAACTGGCCGTCAGTCCTTTATGCAGGGTTGCGTTAAGTGTCCTAAGAGGTACTCACACACACACTGTATATTTTGTGCCAGATATAATAACTCCTTGAAACTATTTTCATATTATTTTGTAATTGTGCTCTATATTTTTATGCAAAAGCAAAATAAATTAAGATATTTTTGTTGAAATTCAATGGCTCAGAAAGGCCTCCATTCGTACCAATGTCATTTCCTCTCTCAAGACCCATAAAAGGCACTAAAGGCGTCGTTAAAAAGTCCATATCACTACAGTCAGATTTCAACAAAAATATCCTTATTTGTGTTCTTAAGGGTGTCGAATGACATGAGGGTGAGTCTAGTGCGAATGACACTAGGGCTGCGGGGAAACCTGGGCCGGCGTGCTGGCGCTGCGGGGACCCCGGACATTTTATCGATCAGTGTCCGGTGATGGAGGTGGGTCCGGGTCCCCGATGCACCGTACGCTGCCCCCCTGAACAGGCTGGCCTCTACCAAATACCCGTGAGTATCAAAGGGGGTACTTATCAAGCTTTGGTGGATTCAGGTTGTAACCAGACCTCCATGCACCAAAGCCTGATTCAACCCGGGGCATGGGATAAGCGCCGCAAGCTTATGGTGAGGTGTGTGCATGGGAGGTGAGAGAATACCCTTTAGTGCCAATGGATATTCTATTCCGGGGTCCAAAACATAGAGTTGAGGTGGACGTTAACCAGAACCTCCGGCATCCACTGATTTTGGGGACCAATTGGTCAGGTTTTAATAAATTATTGGGATGTTTGTGTGTGGATGCCTCTTGGGGGAAAAAAGAGAAAGGGAAGGTCGTGGTCGCGCAGGCGGGAGAGGTGGAACCGAGACCACTGGGCACTGATCCGGGGGAACAGAGCGCTCCAGAAACACCAGTGTTTTCAGATCACGATGATTTCCCCCTGGAACAGTCCCAGGACGAAACGCTTAAAAATGTGTTTAATCAGGTCTGTGCCATCGACGGCCATCCCCTCCATCCTGATCAACCGCTCACCTTTCCTTATTTTACTCTGTTAAAGGACAGGTTGTATCGGGTGACCCAAGATGCCCAGTCAAAACAGACTACAACCCAGTTGTTAATTCCAAAAAGCCGTCGGGAAATGCTTTTCCAGGCGGCTCATCACAATCCGATGGCCGGGCATTTAGGGCAAACAGCGACACTAAACCGCCTCATGGCCCGATTCTTTTGGCTGGGCATTCACGAAAATGTACGCCGGTGGTGTGTGTCTTGTCGTGATTGTCAGTTGGTAAACCCACCAGCCCAACCAAAAGCACCATTGTGCCCCCTCCCGTTGATGCAGGTCCCCTTCGAAAGAATTGGTGTGGACCTCACCATTGGCCCGACCATTAGAGCAGTCAGCCCGCTGACATCACTTTGCTTTAGTCCTAGTGGATTATGCAACGCGGCATCCCGAGACGGTGCCCTGCACTGTTCACTGTTCACTGTTCTCCCTAATCTCCCGGGTGGGAATCCCGAAAGAGATTCTCACAGATCAAGGCATGGCGTTCATTTCATGGACAATCCGCAAACTTTACGAATTATTGGACATTAAATCTGTTCAGACCAGCGTCTATCACCCACAAACAGACGGGCTGGTAGAAAGATTTAATATCACGTTGAAAACAATGATTTATTAAGTTCGTTCACGAAGACGCCAAAAATCGGGACAAATGGCTAGAACCTCTCTTGCTCGCTGTCCACGAGGTCCCCCAAGCCTCCACGCGGTTTTTCCCCTTCAAGCTTCTCTATGGCCGCCAACCCCGAGGGGTTTTGGATGTCATTAGGGAAGCTTGGGAGGACGGACCATCCGCTAGTAAAAGCGAAATTCAGTTTGTGTTGGACCTGAGAACAAAACTCCACACGCTGGGGCAACTTTCGATGGAGAATTTGTTACAGGCTTAAAGGGTCATGAAACCCCCCTGCTGCAGTGGTGTTTTTTCACACGTTTTTTCACACCTTTTAAAGCTTGTTAAAAGGGGAGTGGTCGACTGTGAAAAGGTGGGATGGTATTGTGTGGAAAGAGGGAATGTTTGCATAAATAGGGGAGTGTCAGTAGGTGCATTAAGATTAGCGATACCAACAGCAGCAGTTACAGCGGTTCTGAGACATGTTCTTGGTTCACGTTGGCATTGTTTACCACAGAGAGATTAAATGAGGGATGAGTACAGCGAATGAGAGAGCTATGAGTGGCGTGCAGCAGAGATCGCAAATCATTCAGCTCTTCAAAGTTCAAACCAGCATAATTCAGTGAGAAATGAAAATAAATGTTATTCTGCATGACTAAATATTTTGCAAACGTGATAAAACTATATTTGTCCAAATATGCACGCTGTTTGGCAAGATGAACAACTCGCCGACGTGATAAGAGAACGTGAACCACCCAACATGCGATGTGACAGAGATGTGTAATTCTAGATCGGGGTAAAAGCAAAGGGGTTTGAGGCTAGTCTCGACCGCGCATTGCCGTGACGATCCGCGCTGTCTATCACTCGGCAGCTAAATCTATATTTGTCCAAATATGCAGCACACTGTTTCACTAAGAGCCCGAACACATGCGGTTTAGTGCATGGCTGTGACGACAAATAAAACGGAGAGGACGTGGCTTTTGTTCATTAGCCTACAGATTACAGATTGGTTATTTTGCACTCCTGACATAGATAGTCAACGCTTGCAGGTTCGGCGTGCGATTCCTCTGGTGAATTTTACTTTACCGAGCCTTTGTAGCAAAGGCTTCCACAGACGGCGCCGGTTACAGCTCGCTCGGCGCCCTTACGTTACTTCGTATCAGCACAACGCCTAGCTTTCCTCCGTGACTTTTCCGCACGCTGCTTCCAAAACTTCCCCACCATATCTCTACAATAATGATGGAAGACGAGCCTGACAGAAGTGACTGTCTCATGCATATTAACTAAATTATCTTGTATGCATACTACAGCGCAGGGATTGGACTGAATGAGCTTTATGTCATGAAAATATATCGAGAATCGTTCGGAGCGGTCGACGTCAGCATGTGCCCAGCACCCCATACTTGGGCCGAAAAGGCCGTGCCGACGTCAGCATTTGTGACGTTGCTCCGACTAAGCTTTTCAAACCGGAAGACAGAAATCGCTCTGAAAAATGCAAAAATAACTATTTTCACATATGCATACCATTAATGAGTACCCTTAGTGTTTTCAATGATGTGCAGCCTATACATATCTGTTTACATCTCAAAAAAAGTGTTTTGGGGTTTCATGACCCTTTAAGACAAACAAAGACAGCTGTACAACAAAGGGGCTAGATTACGACAATTTTCACCGGGAGAGAAAGTACTTCTATTACTCCCCACCTCTAGTTCCAAATTACTTTAATTAAGTAGCAAGGACCGATTGAGGTCACACGATGAGTAGGGGATCTGAACTATGAGGTAATTCGGTCCGACAGGGACGGGGCACGTAAAAATATACTACCTCAATTTATTTAAAAAATGGGTTGAGGCAATGGCTGTGATGCTGGCGACGGTAGTGAGTGGAGAGGATGATCTCGGACCAGAGGCGGTTCAAAACACCTCTCACCCTCCCAGCTCATAGTCCTCAAACAATTACAGGCGGATTTCGCCGACGTGTTCTCGCCCTTACCGGGGCGGACCGACCTCATCCAACACCACGCTGAGACCGAGCCGGGCGTGGTTGTACGCAGCCAACCATATAGATTGCCTGAACACAAAAAGAAAGTGGTTCAGGCCGAATTAGAGGCAATGCTAGAGATGGGGGTTATAGAAGAATCCAACAGTGACTGGGCGAGCACGATCATTTTGGTACCAAAACCTGACGGCTCGGTCCGGTTCTGCGTGGATTACCGAAAAGTCAATGCGTTGTCGAAATTTGATGCATATCACATGCCACGGATTGACGAATTGCTTGATCGGCTAGGTACTGCTCGTTTTTATTCGATGCTGGACTTGACAAAGGGTTACTGGCAGATCCCCTTGTCTCCAGTAACCAAAGAAAAAAACGCTTTTACCACGCCGTTTGGATTGCACCAATTCGTTACACTTCCTTTCGGGCTGTTCGGGGCACCGGCAACTTTTCAGCGTCTGATGGATCAAATTCTTCGGCCGCATGCTGCATATGCCGCTGCCCATCTAGATGATATCATCATCATTGGCAGGTGGAAGTAAGATATCTGGGCTTCCACTTGGGTCATGGGCAGGTGCGTCCCCAAATTAATAAGACCGCAGCGGTTGCAGGCTTGCCCAAGACCCAAGACCAAAAAGGAGGTTAGACAGTTCCTGGGGCTGGCAAGGAGGTTTGTACCTAATTATTGGGACCTCGCCAGCCACCTGACTGATCTAACTAAAAAGGAAGAAACAGATACAGTTCAGTGGACGGAGCAGTGCCAGCAGGCTTTTACTCAGTTAAAGGCGGCTCTGTGTGGTGGTTGCTCCTACAAGCTCCTGACTTTTCTCTCCCTTTTTCTCTGCAGACTGACGCCTCGGACAGGGGGCTGGGCGCAGTCCTGTCCCAGGAGGTGGAGGGGAAGGAACGGCCGGTGCTGTACATCAGTTGAAAGCTCTCTAAGAGAGACGATGTACAGCACCATAGAGAAGGAGTGTTTGGCCATCAGGTGGGCCGTCCTCACCCTTCACTATTACCTCCTGGGACGGGAGTTCACCCTCTGTTTGGATCATGCCCCCTTGCAGTGGCTCCACTGCATGAAGAATACTAATGAGCAGATCACCCGTTGGTATCTAGCTTTACAGCCTTTTAAGTTCAAGGTGATCCACAGGCCGGGTGTTCAGATGGCTGCAGGCCGGATGGCTCCGGCCGTGGTTCTGCGAGGTCTGCAACGGGAGAGAGAGCTCAGAGCAAAGCGGCAGGTAAGTAGGTTAAGCACAGATGACGAACACCTGTTTCTGATTGCAGTAATTGGCGTGGAGAGAACGCATTTAAGCCGTGGCCAGGAGAGAGTCGAGAGAGAGAGTTGGACTGGGACTTCACGTGCACAGCAAAGAAACTGAGAGACTGACAGAGAGTCTGATTGAGAAGGAGCGATCCATATCGTGGAGAAACTGAGTTATCACACACACACGTGTGTTTGTTGTTTATTTTGAAAAGACTGAATAAAGAGAGCGAGTACCAGTCAAAGCCGACCCCTGTCTTCTTCCTTCCTAACACAACAAACTTTACTATACTAACCCTTTAAGTTCTGTCTGACCAAAATAAATGTTAATTGTGATTTATTCTGTATCTTTCTGAAATCATTATTTTAGTAGTGTCACATGAGGAGTGAGTACACAGCTAAAAAGCCAGTGTACATTGAACTCAATTTGAGTGAAATTTAACACTCATTAAATGAGTACAAAGTAGGCAATAATTAAAGTCCAAGTGATTTTATTCGGACAGCAGTCTCATCACACATGCTCCAAATAAAGTTCAAAATAAACAAAAACAAATCAACAAAATACTCAAATTAGACTGGACAAAACATTAAAATAAAACCAGTAGCAAACCAAGTATCAGCCTCGAGGAACAAGCATCTGACAAGCCCCAACTCTTCTGGACCAGACAGGTAAGACGCATATGCACAATAACCAAAATATGTCTTCCAAGTGTCTGTTTAATACTTGTTCTCTGCTACAAAACAGTTTGAACAGTAGATATTGACATTGTCTCTATACACATATCAAAGCCTCACCAAGACATAATGACAATCAATCAATATACACACTAACCAGTGAACTGATGTTCACGTGATGATAACCTGCATGTTCATCATCACACCACTGAAGAGAAAGTTCACTCCACACCATGCACAACCTCCAAACCCGCTGCTACCAGAAATGTAAGTGGGGCTGTGAGGCATAGGAGGAAGCTCCTGTCCTCATAAATGGGATTGAAATAATGCAGGCATATATGGAAAGATGTAGCTTTACTCACTTGATTTGCTTCAGCTTCTCGCGCACATTCCACTTTTACGCACACGTCAGTGCCCCAATTCCCAATCCTTATCAATAACGTCACAGAATGACCCAAGTTTTTTTTTCTTTTTCCGTTGGTTGTTTTCCATGTCTGCGGGTTGAAGCGGCCTCATATGATATAAATCCAGGAATGCAAATTTTAGCAGGCAACCTTGCCAAAAGAACACACATTTTACCCCCAAATGCCAACTTTCTCTTGAGCGGTGTGATGATAAACTTGCAGTTTACATCAGTTCACAGTGTTAGTGTCAAATTTAGAAATGTTAAATGTTATTTCATTTGAACTGCTTTATTGATGTTTTGTTTTAATTTTATTTCTTGATATGAAAATGAGAATTTGAATGAGGAAGGGTTCAGTTGAATTACATCTGTAGCCTTATCTCAGTACCGGCAGATAGAGTAGGCTACATGGGCAGAACAGAATATGAACAGGAAATTTCAACAGTGCAGGTCTGAACCATTTTAAAATAAATGCCTACACTATCATTGCCGACACCACAATGTGTCAAAACAATTGCTGTAGGGTCAATAGTCAAGAGACTGAGAGCTGTGAGATGTGAGTAGTAGTGGTAGCCTATATGTGACCCTGGACCACAAAACCAACAATTGATTGACCAGAATGACCAGCCAAAGTACTGTTTGCTGGGTAAGAGTAAAACTCATTTGTAAATTGTTGTATATATTGAATGTGTTTAACCTATTGCACACAACATGATTCATTTCACACTTCTTTGGGCGGAAAATATGTGTCTGCTGGGTAACCACAAGCTGGAAACACATGATCAGGAGTGTAAAAGTAGTTAATTGCTCTACATGTGCTGGTCTGAACTCTGTGGGCCATATGAGAATGTATCAAAAATATTTTAAAACAACAACATGACTTCACTGTAAAAACTGTTACTTAAATTCAACTAAAAAAAATTAAGGCAACATTTTCCAACTACTTTTTGCAAGTTTAGTGAACTTCTTGGTATTTTGAGTGGGTAAAAATCATTATTATGTATTTTACTGTATGCTAAAAAATTAAGTAGAGTCTAAAAGATAAAGCAAAACATTTGAGTTTAACAATTGTGTCAAAGACCAGCAGATTGACCAAATCATACTTAATTAAAATAAGTAACATTTAAAATAAAAAAGTTAATTTACCATTTACCAAAATGTTTATTTTCATTTACTCATTATTTGAGACACATTATTTCTTCAATCCACTTGAAATAATTAGTTAGCATTGCCATAACTTTAATAAATAAGGAAAGGTGTCAGAGCCAGGAATCGAACTCAGGTCTTTGGCATGAAAGTCTTAGTTTCCACCACTGAGCCACAGGAGAGGTTTGAACCCAATAGTCAGACGCTTGCTTAGAAGAATCAAAAAGAGTTTATTAACAACAAAAAGGAAAAGGGCCCAAAAAGCCCTTTCTTCGAGGCAATAACAAAAACAGGAGAATGTCCAGTCCAAAAAGGACAAAAAAATCAAGAAAGAGTCAGAAATCTCAAAAAACAGTAACTCAGGGAAAAAGGTTCCAATATATGCAAAAAGTAACTGAGGAAACTATCAGAAAACACCACAGAGGACTTCTTGGAACAAGAGAAGACTTACATCAGTCACAGACTTCAGAACCACAATAACCAAGCGAGGATGCACAGAAACAGGCCAGCTTAAATACACAGTACAGACTAAGACACAGGTGAAAACAATCACACAGATTACAAAAGGCACATGTTTAGTCATGTGAGTCCTATGGGGACCTCTAGTGGCCAAAATAAAGCATTACAGATCAATAACTATGACAGGACCTCCTCCTCTAGGAACGGCTCCTGACGTTCCCTCCAGGACGACTGGGCTAGGAAGCATGAAACTCTTGAATTAGTTTTGGGTCTAAGATGTCCCTGGCAGGGACCCAGGAGCGCTCCTCAGGGCCATAGCCTTCCCAGTCCACAAGATACTGCCGAGACCCACGAACTTGACGGACATTCAGTATTCGGTGGACTGTGTAGGCTGGCTGGCCACCAATGATACGAGGAGGAGGAGGAGGTTTACCTGTCACAAGAAAAGGAGAAGACAACACTGGTTTTAACAGAGAGACATGAAAAGTGGGATTTATCTTTAAAGACTTAGGTAAGTATAACCGATAAGTAACTGGGTTAACTTTCCTGGCAATCTTGAAGGGACCGATGAATCTCTGGGAAAGTTTACGGGACTCCACCCGCAAGGGAATGTTCTTTGTGGAGAGCCAGACTCTTTGACCAGGGCGCAGAGTGGGGGCAGGTCTGCGCCTGCGATTAGCCTGGTGCTGGTACTGCTGGGAGACTTTAAGGAGGTTGTGTCTGACCTTCTTCCAAGTCTGACGGCAGCGCTTGATGAACTGTTGTACGGAGGGAACAGCAACCTGCACCTCTTGCTCAGGAAATATAGGAGGAGTATATCCGAACTGGCACTCGAAAGGAGACATGCCTGTAGCAGTGGAGCGAAGGGTGTTGTGTGCGTATTCTACCCACATGATGAAAGAAGACCAAGAGGATGGTTTGTTAGCCACCATACACCTCAGGGTGGTCTCCAGATCTTGGTTAAGCCTCTCAGTTTGCCCATTGGACTCTGGGTGAAACCCAGAAGAAAGACTCACCGTAGTTCCCAGGGATTGACAAAATGCCCGCCAGAACCGGGAGGAAAATTGGGGCCCACGATCAGAGACCATGTCTTGTGGGATGCCAAAGAAGCGAAAGACATGGTTCATAACCAATTCAGCAGTCTCCTTTGCTGTGGGTAGTTTGGGCAAGGGGATAAATCGGGCAGCCTTGGAAAATCTATCCACTATGACCATGATGGTGGTGTTGCCCTGTGATAGTGGAAGTCCAGTAACAAAATCCATGGAAAGATGAGACCATGGTCTATGGGGTATGGCAAGAGGGTGTAGTAGGCCCTGGGGTGCACGATGAGAGACTTTACCTTGGTTGCACGTGGGACAGGCCTTTACAAATGTGGTGACATCCTCCTTGATAGTTGGCCACCAAAACCGTCTCTGGAGGAACTCAAGGGTGCGAGAAGTGCCAGGGTGACAAGTGAGGGATGTGGAGTGTCCCCATTGGAGGACCTGGGAGCGGACAGCTTTCGGGACAAACAAACAGTTGGTAGGCCCTCCTCCTGGGTCAGGTTCACGGGCCTGGGCTTGTTTTACAGTCTTCTCCAGCCCCCACCTGATTGGAGCTATTATCTTGGAACTTGGAATAATAGGAGTAATGCAATCTTCATGAGGAGTCTTTACATATACTCGGGACAGGGCATCAGGTTTAAGGTTCTTGGAGCCGGGGCGGTAGGATAATATGAACTGGAATCGGTTGAAAAATAAGGACCAACGTGCCTGGCGGGGGTTGAGTCGCTTAGCTTGCTGAATGTATTCTAAGTTCTTGTGGTCTGTAAGTACTTGAAATGGGTGTTTGGCCCCCTCAAGCCAATGCCTCCACTCTTCAAGCGCTAGCTTAACTGCCAGTAGTTCTCGATCACCCACATGATAGTTTCTCTCAGTCGGTGTAAGGCGGTGGGAAAGGAATGCACAAGGGTGCAGCTTGTTGTCCTCCCCCCTTTGGGACAGCACGGCTCCAACCCCAACATCCGAGGCATCAACCTCCACAATGAAGGGAATATCTGGGTTAGGTAGAATAAGAACAGGTGCAGAGGTGAAACAGTGTTTAAGTTTGTTGAAGGCCAACTCTGCTTCAGGACCCCAACAAAAGCCAGCTGTGTTTCCCTTAGTGAGGGCAGACAAAGGAGCCACTACAGTACTGAAGTTCAGGATGAATTTACGATAAAAATTGGCAAAGCCAAGAAACCGCTGTACCTCCTTTACTGATGAGGGGGTGGGCCAATCCACAACTGTTTGAACCTTTTGAGGGTCCATTTGTATCTGGCCAGGCTTGATGATGAACCCCAGGAACTGGACGTTGGTCACATGAAACTCACATTTCTCAGGTTTGACATAAAGATGGTTGTCCAGAAGGCGTCTGAGAACCTTACTGAAGTGTTTCACATGCTCCTGGAGGCAAGTCGAGAAGATCAATATATCATCTAAGTAAACAAAAACAAATTGATTAAGCATTGTCAAATTTAACACAAATTTAACAAAATGTATATATGACTCCCTCCGTTTGGGAGTTAAAATCACACTTTTTAAAAAGTGTGAAATATGTACACTTCTCACAGAGTACATTTTAACTCCCTAAGTGTTAAAATGTACTGTTGTGAGAAATTTACATTTTTCACACTTTTTAAAGTGTGAAATATGTACACCACTCACAGAGTTTAACTCCCTAAGTGTTAAAATATACTCTTGTGAGTAATATTCCAAAAAACCTGGAATCGAACACCCCTAACTGAAGGAGTCAGATTACATTTAATGTCATAAATGAGCTTATGAGCTCCTTTGATGAGAGCTGAGGTAATCGCGACCACACTCGCGGCATAAATTTGTAACGGGTGTTCAGTCTGGCACGTTTCCAGTTCATGCCTTTGGAAGCTTAACTTTCATAGAAATTAATTAGAGAAGTTAAAACACTTACATTGCTCTCAGCATAGGTCCGTTTAAATGAATGCCTACAGCTGCAAGCTGAGCTGTGAGTGTGATCCCCCATGCTGTAGTCTTTAGCCTTTGGCCAAAAATTCAAAAGATGAAGCAAATATCGTCAATTTGCATCACAGGAGGAATTTCTGGTACAATGCTAATCGCTGAAGTAACCCTTTAAGTTATTTCAACTTAAATTATGTTAAACTGACTTTAAAAAATTAGTTATATCTTGTATAACTATTGAAAAAGTTTAATATTTCGTTACTTATTTTGATGAGTTAAAACAATGTAAAAACATATGTTGTCAAACTTATTGAACATATAATTTTTTTGCAGTGTACAGTAGTTGTCAGGTTTCATTGGTGATTTCAAATATGATATTTAATAACTTCCTCATTATCTCTCCCGCTCTCCTTTGATTCCCTGCACCTGGTCCTCATCATCAGCAGTCCTTTTAGTGTGGACTCACTCCCTGCACTCCTTGTCCGACGTTAATGTTATGTCCTTAGTGTTTAGTGTTCTGTACATTGAGATTGTCTAATAAAGCCTATCTGTTTGTACACACACCCGTAACAGAACGACGGACCCACTGGGTACTTCCAGGACAGATGGGGATTTTCCTAGTCCCGCTTTCTCCTGAGTCCCTAGCTAAAGGTCTATCAGCGGTGGATCGCCTGTGGGGCCACAGGCAGGGCAGATGCCCGCTGGAGAGGAATGTGGAGGAATTTTCCGAGCTTGCCTATCTGGTGAACTGGCCAGATGCCCCGCTTAACGCAGTGTTTCTGATGGGTCTGGATGAGGAGACCATTCGGTTTCTGGAACCAGGCTGTTCCTATTCCCTGGTTGAGACAATCAATCTGATTTTGTTCCTAAATTGTTCTGAGTTCGAGATTGAAGAGAAACCAGAGAAGGTGTGTCTTCCTCATCCAGTCTCATCAGCAGCACACGCGGCCTGGCCAGTTTGCCAACAGTCGGGTTCCACGAGGCTGCTCCAGGCTTCCACTAGCCCGCCCCAGCCCTCCACGAGGCTGCTCCAGGCTTCCACGAGCCCACCCCAGCCCTCCACGAGCCCGCCCCAGCCCTCCACGAGGCTCTTCCAGGCTTCCACGAGCCCGCCCCGGCCCTCCGTGAGGCTGCTCCAGGCTTCCACGAGCCCACTCCAAGCTTGCCAGAACCTCCTTCAGGCCTCCCCGAGCCGGCCCCAGGCACCCACGAGGCCGCTCCAGCCCACAAGCCCAACCCAGCCTACAAACCATCTGAGCATCCCCCTAAATTCACAAAAAAAAAAAAAATTGTGTGTGTGTGGGGGGGGGGGGGGGGGGGGGGGGCTATAAGGACTGTGGGTAGGGAACATGTGGGTGGGGCTCCGGCTCCGTACCAGGCTCCAGCTCCTGACCCGCCATGGCCGCCCACGGCTCCTGATCCGCCATGATGGCCGGAAGTACTAGTCCCGCCCTGAAGAACTTCATACTGCACCTCCCCCACATGTGAGTGGAGGTCTCCAGGGCAACCCCCCACCCGCGTTGTTAGATCTTCGCCGCGAGGTACCTACCGGGGGGGGGGTAATGTTACATGTCACTCCTGTTCCCGGACTCCATTTCCCATGATCCTTCCTGTCCCGCACCTGATCGCACTTCCTCATTATCTCTCCCGCTCTTCTTTGATTCCCTGCACCTGGTCCTCGTCATCAGCAGTCCTTTAAGGCGGGCGTACACTGTGCGAATTCGGACACTCGGAAGGTTGTGAGATATTGCAGACGCTACGAGTCATTTAATTTGATCATCGCATCAAATCAGCTGGTACACGGCACGACTGTTTGCACCGCGAGCCGGCCGCGATCACACGAGTTTTAACACAGACACCGGAGCTTTCAATGTTGCTGCAAAATAAAGAAAAAAGATGTGAAAATGATTTGTTGAAAAGCAGAGAACAGCCATTCCTTTTAACCGAAACAACCAGAGGGAGAGAGAAGAGTGCACGTGAGAAAGAGAAAGTGTGTGTGTGTGTGTGTGTGTGTGTGTGTGTGTGTGTGTGTGTGTGTGTGTGTGTGTGTGTGTGTGTGTTGGCAGCCACTGAGCTAATAATAGTCATATAGATTGAGCGTATGTGACGTGCTTGTGCATGATTTGGCAATAGGGGACAGCCATATGCTGGTAAAAATCGGGCCGACTCCCCGAACTTTTTAAACATGTTTAAAAATGATCGTAAGGTCGGGAGGTGCTCTTAACGTGCTCGTCTCGTCTCGTATTTCCTCTCACACGGTGCGAGCCGCGACCATACGAGCATCCACGATGTCCACGCGATTTCTCCCGAGAAAAAAAAATCGTCTGCGAGTTCGTACGACAGCAAAAATCGCACCGTGTACGCCCGCCTTTAGTGTGGACTCACTCCCTGCACTCCTTGTCTGTTGTTAATGTTATGTCCTTAGTGTTTAATGTTCTGTTCATTGAGTTTGTCTAATAAAGCCTATCTGTTTGTTTGGAAGTCCTGGATCTCCTCATCTCTGCTGCACTAGACACACACCCGTAACTGTTATATGGGATTGTCCTCTTGAGAAATATATATGCAACAATACCTAACAATTTAAGTGTTGAGGTATCATACCATTATCTTTTCCTTTTGAAACAGACTATGTTGTGTAGGTTTACGTAGGTGTAGCCATTTCTGTTCCACAGTGTCTGTAAAGCTGAAATATCAAAGAATCACTCACCAGGTCACAGCAACACCAACACTACACAAATGGGTCTCATTGTTGAGGGGTCTGGGACATTACTTGTTGACTTGTCCAATTCATTAATCTAACCCAAAGGAACACAGCTAGAAGACATTGTTTGTGCAAATGTAACTTTGGACAATGTAAGCGCAATGTGACTTTAAATCTGTCACACAAAAATTCCCATAGGAACCTCTGGTATGAATACAGGCTAAAGGTTATTTTGGCTAAAGAATTTTTAAGGAGGAATATATGAGTATTGTTAACCCAAAACAATACCAAAAACATTTATGCATTTGAAACTGCATGGGTTATGAAACATAAATGCTAAAGCAGAAAGTTCTTGAAGAACAGTTCTCTGAAACCTTCATAACAACCCGAAAACAGGAAGTAACACGTACAAATGTACATATGCATCATCATCGGTAACACACACATGGTGTCAAGGAAACTCAATATGTGTTTATAAATAAATAAATGGTAACACTTCATTTTACAGTTTTTGTTGCAACTTACTGTCCTAATAGTAAGCACATGTTAATTATTAATTTTACTTAAATGTATAATTACAGTGTAACAATTTAATAATAAATGTTTCAAGCATTAATGAACATATGTCAGAAGAAAAGACAGGTGCTTCATTTATTGAACCTTTTAGGAGTTCCCATTATAGGATTCATTTTTATTGAGATTAAATTTAATACAAATGAAGCAGCTTGTAAATGTACATTATCACTAAAAAAATATATAAATAAACAAATTAAACATTAGTATTATGCAAACATTTTAGACAGATCAAGAACCTTAAGTTTCCGTATAGAATCCCATTGAACCTTGTTTAAGAGTGCTTTTGCTTCCTGATGAAATAGAAAAGATTTTGAGAACAGTTTAACATTAAAGAACTTTACTCACTCTAAACTGACACCCTCAAGCATATTTTCATTGTATTGTTACATTAGCTGCCAACTATTTCCCCTCCTCCCTCCCCCTCAGTGTCAACCAGAGCAGGGGGCTGGACTGCACTGACAAAACTCTTACAGGCACTTCAGGCTTTTTCAGCATTTAGAGTCAGCGAGAAAGACACAAGACCTAGCAAGTTTGAGAAAAGGACACATTCAAATAACATAACGCCTCACAACGTATGTTTTTTTTTCTAGATGGTGAGATAAAAGTGAGGAGTCTAGCCTTGCATGGAAACAGAAGATAGTTGGAGAGGCGCCTGAAGAACAAAAGAACGACCTTTAAGATTTGTCTTGTGTGGAATTGCTCAGGATCAAAGCATAAGCTGATTTCATTATTTATTTTTCAATTTCAAGTCTTTTTCACACTTTGACCATGAGGAGCAAGTATCTGCTGAGTCTGGGTGAGTCACGCTTCAGATCTTCTTAGGATTGAAGTTTCCACTGATGAATGCAGAGACAGATGTTTGTATGGAGCCACTGTGTGGTTTTGCTAACTCAAACGTTGCCCTGACGACGACTGCGTAATTGTTGCTTTTTTTAAATAGAGAAACACCAAATGGCCATGAGAGGAAACTGCCACAGATAGGAAAATCTGATGTCACAATGGGGTAGATTTTGTGTAAATCAGGGCCCATGAGCTCTAGTTATCTGGAAAGCACCAGCTGAATGTGAGCGATGAAAAAGAGAAGAAACAGAGGGTTCTGCTTCTGTTCTCATAGTCTTAAGACATTCAAGTGATTGAAAAACAACTGTGAAGTGAAATTAAAGAAGTATCAGATCTGGTTTTTAGTACATGATTTTGAGCAAGAGATTGTTGTGAAACAAGGACAGCTATATATGCCAACACTGTCCTTATGAACCTTCAAAGTATGCTGATGCTGAAATGGTAAAATCACAATATATTTTGTGAGTTCATTATGGGATGTTGTGGGACAATGATACGTGAAACTGGGTGTTGTTTAGCTCAAAGTTAAAGGGCTAGTTCAGCCAAATATGAAAATGATATATGATTATTTACTCATCTTAGCTCATCTTAAAAAGAAGGTTTAAATGGGTTCAATATAGAATCGCAGGGTTCTTGACCAAATTCTAAAGAACCATTGATGCTAAAAAACATTCCATAAAAGGATAAATGTATGGAAGCTTGTTTCTGCCACAGAATCGGACATTTACGAAAATATACTTTCGACTTTTTATTTTACAATTGCGAGTTTACATCTTGTAATTCAGTTTTTTTTGTTTTTTTTCAGAAGTGTGAGATATAAAGTCACATTTGCATGTTATAAAGTCAGAATTGCATGATATAAAGACAGAATGTGCAAGAAATAATATTATAAATACTTTTTTTGCTATTGCGACTTTATATGCATGCACTCAATCCCAGGCAAACAGTAATAAAGTATTTTTACTTTCAACTCAAGTACATTTTTCAAGTATATGTACTTTTTTTTACCTTTAATACTTAAGTACAAAATGTAGTACTTTCTTACTATACTCAAGTAAAAAAATTTAGTTAAAGTATACAGCACAAAACGTTTAATGTAATTAAGTATTAAATGATATTAAATATGGAACATAGTACAGTACAAAGTACAATATTAAGCTTTGGAATGTTGTAAATGATGTAAACTCGCAACTGTGAGAAAAAAAGTCATACCAAGGTTATTATCTTTTTTAATTTTTTTATTCTGTGGCAGAAACAAGCTCCCATAGAAATGTCTTAAATGTGTGCACAATATACTTTCTTGTTTAAAATGATATTTCATTTTTTCTATTGATAAAGTTTGTATTTATTTCATTAAAATTAAATCCATAAAATGATAGTATAAACCTTTTTTTTTTTTAGATAGAACCTTTTCTTCTCAGAATGTTTTAAACTGTTTTGTTTCTTCTGGAGAACAAAAATAAATATATTTAGAAGAAAATTAAATGGTAAACAAACCATTTTGATGACCAATGACTTCTTTGAGACATTTCTCAAAATGTCTTCTTTGTGTTCCACTGGAAAGAATAGTCATGTTTGGGTGAACTATCCCTTTAAAGCTTGGAGTTGCATGGCTTTGATTTTGACAATGGAAAAATATTGGCGGAAAGCGAATCAGGACAGGAAATTCAAGGTATTTTCATCTGTCCACACAGCAAAGAGGCCCAGGATGATGGGATGGTGATATCAAACCTGAAGGGGAGGGGGCTGTTACATAAACCTTACTGTTAGGCTGAAATGAATAAGAACAAAATCCTAAAACAATTGTTTGTCTGGTGCGAGACCACACCTTAGGTTACGGTGGAGTCACCACTGTGGGTTGTAAGGGTTTTTAAGAGTCTGCCTGCGGTCAGAGAATGTGAAAGTGTGTCCGTTCTGAGTGCTGCTTAAGTAAGTTAAATCTGTTAGTTGCAGTTCTTCACAGCGCCTCGCCCAGAGCACTCATACTTCCTGAATGGCCATCATCTCAATGCAGCTGTCATGAACAATGAGTGGAAATAGAATTAGATGAAAAGAATAAAAAAATTTGTTTTGATCTTCCAACTTTGTCCTGTCAGAGTGATTTCTTAGTGAATAACAAATTAGCCATTATAGGCAATAAATAAAGGGTGATTTTGGAAGCATGTCTTATCTATAAGATTAGGATATGGCAAAAACATGGTTTAGTTTGACATGCATGACACTTAAATGCTCAATGGCATCATTGTTTGAATCAAGCTATACACCAAAGGCACTAAACGCAGTAACAGACACTTTTAATTTGTGTTGATAGGTCTTCTATTGTTACTGACAGAGAACATTCTAATGGACTGTGGAGTTGGGGAAACAAGAACAAGGGGAAAGTGTGTAGGTATGAATAAAAAAGGCTAAAATATGTTATATTTCTCTTTTTTCAAAAGCTTTAAACAATATCAGGCTGTAACAGGATTTTACACGGATCGTACATGTACACTGGTCACACACACACACACACACATACACACACAATTATAATCAAGTTTTGTTGATATAGTTGCATTTTCTGCTAAATAGATGGAAATTAAGTTATATTTAAATTATATTGCAGATAGGACACATTTACGTACTGAATCTACACTCATTAATAAATTGTAAACCAATATAAAGGAAAGTGCTGTGATTATTCATACATTTTCTGTCATTGCTATAGATGTAGATGAGTGCACGTCTGTACCACCCATTTGTGGAAATAATTCAGCATGCTTCAACACTGTTGGCAGCTACTACTGTCAATGTCAAGAAGGCTTTCGCGCAGCAACTCACAATTTTACACAAACTGATAAAACTGAATGCCAAGGTAAAGAGATCTTGATATGATGCATCCCATATAAACTCTGTACATCGGAAACAACAGCTGAATCTCTGTTCATCTCAATTCAGATATCAATGAATGTGTGAATGGAACCACTGTTTGTGGTTCTAATGCAAAATGTGAAAATACTGAAGGAGGCTATTTCTGCACATGTAATGATGGCTACATTTCCAGCAATGAAAAAGAGACGTTTATTGCAGGACAAGACGTTCAGTGCAATGGTAAGAAACTATTACATCTATAGTTGGTGTTGATCTATATTGATCTATAATCTATATTGTGGCCATCTATTGTGTACCGTTGATTTCAGTCTAATGTGAGAGTTTTCAGTTGTCATGTTTTTGTTTTTTGTCTGCCCCTAAATTACAGACAGAGATGAATGCGACGATCCAGGTTTTTGTGGAAATAACGCAAAATGTCATAACACCCTGGGTCATTTTTACTGCATCTGTGATCCGGGCTTCAGACTGGAGTCAGGAGAAACTAACTTCACTGATACTTATGAAAACTGCAAGAGTAGGTTCTTTAAAGGGTTAGTTCACCCAAAAATTAAAATTCTGTCTTTAATTACTTACCCTTATGTCATCTGACACCCGTAAGTCCTCCGTTCATCTTCTGAACACAAATGAAGATATTTCTGTTGAAATCCGATGGCTCAGAAAGGTCTTCATTGACACCAATGTCATTTCCTCTCTCAAGACCCATAAAGGCACTAAAGACGTCGTTACAAAGCCCATCTCAATACAGTGGCTCTACAATCATTTTATGAATTGACAAGAATAGTTTTTTGTGTGCAAAAAAAAATAAAAAATACGAAAGTAACAACTTGTATAGTGATGGGCCGATTTCAAAACAAAGTTTCAAACCGTAAGGAATCAGCTGATTCAGAATTGGGATCACCAATGTCACGTGATTTCAGCAGTTTGGCTGTCCGAATCAGGAATTGATACACTGATTCATAACGGTTTTAAACTTTGTTTTGAAATCGGCCCATCACTATATAAGTCGTTATTTCATTTTTTTTGCACACAAAAACTATTCTCGTCTCTTCATAAAATGATTGTAAAGCCACTGTATTGAGATGGGCTTTGTAACGACGTCTTTAGTGCCTTTATGGGTCTTGAGAGAGGAAATGACATTGGTGTCAATGAAGGCCTTTCTGAGCCATCGGATTTCAACACCAATATCTTCATTTGTGTTCAGAAGATGAACGGAGGTCTTACTGGTGTCGAATGACATTAGGGTACAGAATTTTCATTTTTGGCTGAACTAACCCTTTAACTGTAAACTCCAAATTTTGACATTGAAATTTCAGTTTATTTTTGTGAACTGTAAGATACTTACGGACATGTTGTTCGTGTGTTGTTAAAGGTGTATGTGACATTGATAAACCATGTGAAGGAGGAGGAATCTGCAAAAGCAGCAAAGATGGCCGTGAATGTGTGTACACCTCTACCTCAGGATTCACCAACTATGGTCACAAACATATGAAATGGACAGGTTAGTGTTCTTAACATCTGATCCTGGTTCTTAAATATCTCTTAAATGTAATGATTTCCAATCATTCATAGCACACAACAGTTGCCTGTGTTTGCACTATTAATGCACAGATTCTGAGCAAAACAAACAAACTGGCAGTTAAATTGCTATTTTTACATGATTTAACCTATAGGTTTGTTGGTGTATATTGGATTGATTCAATGATATTAAATAATATTTTTGAAGATTGTTTGTTGTGCGAACACTGAATCTGTGCGCTGTTGGTCTTAACAGCCGTGATCACAGCTGCACTTTGTCTTCTGTAATATTGCTTAATAGTATATATTATAGTATAAATATATTTTTTTTCAGAGCTGAAGTGTAACACATTTATAGATGAGATTAAAGCATTCCAGGTACTGCATAACTTTACTAGATTACCGAAATATTACAGTTATTACGCAATCAACTAGAACACTGATCTCTCTTTTTCTCTGTGTTGTCTGTGTAGGCATCTCCAGAGCTAAACAAACTTGTCTCTTTGATGACCAACAGCTGTTTGGTACTGAATGAGTCTGTCAGGAAGGACAATTTTTCACAAATAGATGGAAAAGGACTTCTGAAGGTAACACCTTGTAAAATACAATAGTTATATATACCCTTGTGAAAAAGAAATGTGATTAATTGCATTGAATACATCAAATCTTAAAAGTATATATGTATTTAAAAGTATTTGCAGATAATATAATATTAATGAAATAAAAAGTCACTTAAGTGTGTTTAAAGTGAATCCACTTTAAAGGGATAGTTTACCCAAAAAGGAAAATTCTGTCATCATTCACTCTCCCTCATGTTGTTCCAAACCTGTAAGACCTGTGTTCATCTTCCTGGACCTTGAACGTGTTAATTACATAGCTGTGTATGGAGAGATCAGAAAGCTCTCGGATTTCATCAAAAATATCTTCATTTGTGTTCTGAAGATTAAAGAAGGTCTTACGGGTTTGGAAGGACATGAGGGTGAATAATTGATGACAGCATTTTCAATTGTTGGTTGAACTAACCCTTTAGGTGTTTTTTTATTTATTTTTAAAGTGCACTTTGTAATGTCAAATAAAAAAAAGTATGTTATAAATCATTTACATTTAATTAAATGTTTTAATCTTCTGTCGTACTTTCAAAATTACACTTATTTTGACATGCCCATGCAACATATTTGAATATAATTTTAACTATAGTGTTTTATTCAGTACTAAATTAAATTTTAAAATGTAATCTTTACAAATATATAATTACAAATATGTTTATAAATGCATGACACACAAGTTTCAACCGAAATTACATAAAGTATATTTTAGTTTTTTCACAAATGCTTGTCAGTATATTTTAACCATATTTCAAAGACAACGGAAGTAATTATGAAATTGAGTATAAAGGTGCGCTTGTAACACTTTAGTATGGGGAACACACATTCACTATTAACTATGACTTTTGCCTCAATTAACTTGTAATTTATTGCTTATTAATAGATTTTTTTATAGCGTTTAAGTTTAGGTATTGGAATTAGAGATGTAAAAATAGGGTCATAAATAATAAAGCAAATATGTGCTTTATAAGTACTAATAAACAGCCAATATCCTAGATATATACATGCTAATAAGCAGCTAATTATTAGTGAAAATTGAACCCTAAAATAAAGTGTTACAGACGGACTTAAGTCTTACTTAAGTGAGTCAAAAAATCCCAAAATTTTAGCCAATTGCATTTTTTATTTGTAATGCATTTAAATGCAGTTAAATGTTTGGAAACATTCAGTTTGCACTCAACTATAATCTTTTGAAGTATGTTATTTTTCATAGCAAGTACTATTTTTAAATGTTCACTAAAGCACAAATCTTTTTCACAAGGTGTTAAAGAGCCTTGCATACCTACATTAAATAAGGTCATTACATTTATACTCAAACATCATCTTGACGCAAATCCCTCCCATTTTACCCACCCCATATAGGAATTTTTGAGGGCTTTAGATGCTTTGCTTCAAGGTGGATTCCAAGGTGATAACCGTAAAGTGTCAGCAATGTTTAATATTGTGGAAAACATGTTAAAGCTGATAGGATCTCTGCTGTCAGAAAGCCAAACTAAGATATCATCCACTAAAACTGGTAAGAAATAGGTCTACTTTACACTGAAATATTATACTTCAGTACCAAGCTGCTTCACTGCGTCTTTTCTTACTAATGTGGGTTTTGCCCTACAGAGATGGAGCTGTTGATAAAGAGGGGCAGTTCTCCACCTGAAGGTGATTTCAATATATCCACCAGCAGCACACGGTTTGCATCCCACTGGGACACAGCAACAGGAAATACATACCTTGGTAAATATTCTTAATCACATTTATATAGTAAAGTAAAATAATATGCAGTACTGTGCAAAAGTCTTAGGCATAGGATATTTTGCCATTAATTATAAAAATCCACTGAGATTTTTGTATGCACAGGTAGTCAGACCACATGATTTTCAAAAAAAAATTGTAAGTTATACAAGATTTAACTAATTTTTTTAAGTCAGTTTAACGGAATTTAAGTTGAAATTACTTAAACATCCAAGTTGGATGTACTTAAATATGTAAGGAAGCAACTTTTTTACAGTGCGCTGAGATCGTTTTTCAGAGTGAAAATACTAACGTGCCTAAAACTTTTACACAGAAATGTATATAAATTGACCATAGTTTTTTTTCACACATGCAGTATAAAACTATTTTACTGTCTTTGTGCATCAACCAGGCTTTACGACTGCAGCTCTCCTCAGCTACGAAGGTCTAGAAGATTCACTCAGCCCCTTTTCTGACAATTTAGAGAAACAGAAAAAGCAGACTTTCAAGCTCAATTCAAAAGTAGTAACTGCCACTGTTAGTAACACTGAGACTGCCAATCTAAATAAACCAGTAACGATCACATTTTCTCACTTGGAGGTATGAAACAGTTTGCTCTTAATGTACCACATACAGTGTGTTACACTAATGTGATGTATTGCTAATGCATATTTCGAAATGTACGTTTCCCTTCAGAACACAACTGAGAATCATACGTGTGTGTTTTGGGACCCTGAACTTCAAGGGGGCGCGTGGTCAAAAGAAGGCTGTATTACTGTGACCTCCAGTTATGACCAGACTGTCTGCTCCTGTAATCACCTCAGCAGCTTCGCTGTGCTGATGGCTCTCTATGACATTGGGGTTTGTACCCTTAACTATTCTCACCACATCACATCTTGAGCTCATCATAGAAGTGAAACTTTTAAGCCCTTTACCAGTTTCTGTTAAAATATTTTTTTAAAAGATGAATATGAAATATGGCTGTCTGACTGTCTGTCTGTCTGTCTGTCTGTCTGTCTGTCTGTCTGTCTGCCTGCCTGCCGCCTCTCTCTCTCTCTCTCTCTCTCTCTCTCTCTCTCTCTCTCTCTCTCTCTCTCTCTCTCTCTCTCTCTCTCTCTCTATCTATCTATCTATCTATCTATCTATCTATCTATCTAAAATCCATATTCATGCACATAGACTTATGTTATGCTCACTGTATAAAGAGTTTTGAAAGAAGTGGCCTAACTGTTGTAATGTGTCTGTGATTGTAAAAAAAAAAAAAAAAAAAAAAAAAAAACCTTTAAGGCAGCTATTGCCTAATTATGGGTAAGGATTAGAGGTCACACCCTGAAGGAAATTAAAAAGGTATCTAAACTATTTATCTCACAATTCTGGCTCTATTTGTTGCATTTCTGAAGTTAAATGAAATTGCACAAATATATATATATATATATATATATATATATATATATATATATATATATATATATATATATATATATATATATATATATATATATATATATATATATTTCTGTTGTGTGTGACTGAAAAAAGTGAGAAAAAAATCATTTGTGAGTGAACACAAAGTTTCGAGGTAATGCAATGCTTTTGTTTTGAGGGAATGTAATACTCTTCTGAGAGAATGCAAAATGAGTTTTTTTTTTATTTATTTATTTCATCAGCCATGTCACTTTAGGGGCTCCATAGAATTGAGAATGAGATGTAAACTCGCAATTATGAGTTTATAACTTGCAATTGCAAAATATAAACTCAACATTGTGAGAATCTGTGAGGTCTGTTATGGATAATCTGTATTTACTTTCTTAACCAGGATGTATACGAGCTGAATCTGATCACATGGGTGGGACTGCCACTGTCTCTGGTCTGCCTCATCATCTGCATTGTCACATTTTACTTCGTGCGATCTATCCAGAGCACACGCAACACCATCCACCTGCACCTCTGCATCAGCCTCTTCATCGCCTACTTTGTGTTCCTCGTGGGCATCACCCGCACAGAGAATAAGGTAAACTGTGGCTTCACATGAGTTCATAGTTCTGTGTATGCTTGTCTAGGTCTGAACTCTGAAGTGATAATAATAAACATCCTGTGTGCTCACTTCCTGCCCTCGTGCCGTGGTTCAGGTGGGCTGTGCAGTTGTTGCAGGCGTGCTGCACTATTTCTTCCTGGCGTCGTTCTGCTGGATGTGTCTGGAAGGAGTGCAGCTCTTCCGCATGGTGGTGCTGGTTTTTAACACAACACTGAGACACATCTATATGATTGCCGCTGGTTATGGAGTTCCTGCTGTTATCGTTGCAATTTCAGCCACAGTGCATGCAAGTGGATATGGCACTGAGGGCTAGTAAGTTTTAGACATAACTGATGTCTAATCAGAAAGTCTTTTTCTTTTTTTGGTATTAAGATGTTTTTTTTTTTTTATCTTTAGCTGTTGGCTCAACATTGAAGATGGCTTCATCTGGAGTTTTTATGGGCCAGTTTGCGCCATAATTATTGTAAGTAGCAACTGTTGCACTCTCCACAAATAGATTAGAAAACAGGATCTGAAAGGCAATGAGAGGAGTGGCATGTCACAAGAGTGACATTGACATTTTATTTTATTTATTTGATTATAAACATTATGCAAAAAATTTACTCTAGTGTAATGGGTAGAGTTAGGGGATAGAAAATACAGTTTGTATAAAAACCTGTGGAGAGTCCCCACAAAGAAAAACATGGAAACGTGTGTGTGTGTGTGTGTGTGTGTGTGTGTGTGTGTGTGTGTGTGTGTGTGTGTGTGTGTGTGTGTGTGTGTGTGTGTGTGTGTGTGTGTGTGTGTGTGTGTGTGTGTGTGTGTGTGTGTGTGTGTGTGTGTGTGTGTGTGTGTGTGTGTGTGTGTGTGTGTGTGCCTAATTGTAATAATAAAAAAACAACATGATATCGATTAAACAAAATTAGCACGACTAGTACACACTGCTCAAAAAATTGTAGGGTTGAAGGATAAACAAATTACACAAGAGCTGTACGAGGCATCAATTTTTAAACAAGCTAAAAAAATTGTTGCTGATGACACATATTTTGCACATGTATTTTAATTTGTCAGGGAGACGATTTAGGGTTTTGAAGTGTAAGTCAAACCGTTACAACAATTCTTTCGTGCCAACTGTGGTCAAAATCTTAAATAGAGAATCTTATATATGGCTGATATATAATGCTGTATTTTTTATATTAAAATTTAGGCTTTTATGTATGTAAGTATGTATGTATGTATTGTCCTATTGTACACTGGCCGTGTCACGATGTCTAAGACAAATTTCCCAGTAATGGGACAATAAAGTATATTCTATTCTATGATTTTGCCTGCAAGCGTGGCGTGAGCGTGGCATTTCTGTTGCGTGTCAGCCGCGGGGCTGCCTGCCATTTTCTCTGGGTGCGTCTCAATCAGCTCCCTAGTTCACTAGTCAGGGCACTGATCAGGGAGTCAGCCCATTGACTTATGTCCTGAACAGTGCCCTGACTAGTGAACTAGGGAGCTGATTGAGATGCAGGGTCTGTCTTTGCACACCAGATGCACATCCCATGCTTGTTGTTATGTCTGTCATGCGTGCATCTCCTAGCAACCAGGCGCTTGTTTCAATTTGTATTCTGGGCGTTTTTAAAGTCTGGTAGTGTATGATGCCTAGCTTTTCTCTGTAACCAATTTACAAAGTCGGCAAGTGTATGATGCCTAGTGTTTTTGAAATCTGTTCAGATTTTAAAAATCGTGTAGTGTATTACAGACTTTAGTTGAGATGGGTAGAGTTAGGGTAAGGGTTTGGGTTAGGCACTTTAGTTGAGATGAGTAGAGTTAAGGTAAGGGTTTGGGTTAGGCACTTTAGTTGAGATGAGTAGAGTTAAGGTAAGGGTTTGGGTTAGGCACTTTAGTTGAGATGGGTAGAGTTAGGGTATTAGATTAGATTAGGCACTTTAGTTGAGCAGGGTAGGTTTAGGGTATGGGTTCAGGTTAGGCGCTTTAGTTGAGATGGGTAGAGTTAGGGTAAGGGTTTGGGTTAGGCACTTTAGTTGAGATGGGTAGAGTTAAGGTAAGAGTTTGGGTTAGGCACTTTAGTTGAGCTGGGTGGGTTTAGGGTATGGGTTCAGGTTAGGCGATTTAGTTGAGATGGGTAGAGTTAGGGTAAGGGTTCGGGTTAGGCACTTTTGTTGCAATAGGTAGGTTTAGAGTATGGGTTCAGGTTAGACACTTTAGTTGAGATGGGTAGAGTTAGGGTAAGGGTTTGGGTTTGGCACTTTAGTTGGGATGGGTAGAGTTAGCGTATGATTTCAAGTTAGTCACTTTAGTTGAGATGGGTAGAGTTAGGGTAAGGGTTCGGGTTAGTCACTTCAGTTTAGATAGGTAGGTTTAGAGTATGGGTTCAGGTTAGGCACTTTAGTTGAGATGGGTAGAGTTAGGGTAAGGGTTTGGGTTTGGCACTTTAGTTGGGATGGGTAGAGTTAGGGTATGAGTTCAAGTTAGGCACTTTAGTTGAGATGGGTAGAGTTAAGTAATGAGTTCAGGTTAGGCACTTTAGTTGAGATGGGCAGGGTTACGGTATGGGTTCAGGTTGGTCACTTTAGTTGAGATGGGTAGGGTTAGGGTATGAGTTCAGGTTAGTCACTTTAGTTGAGATGGGCAGAGTTAGGGTATGAGTTCAGGTTAGTCACTTTAGTTGAGATGGGTAGAGTTAGGGTATGAATTCAGGTTAGTCACTTTAGTTGAGGTCAGTAGGGTTAGGGTATGAGTTCAGGTTAGTCACTTTAGTTGAGATGGGTAGAGTTAGGGTATGAGTTTAGATTAGGCACTTTAGTTGAGATGGGTAGGGTTAGGGTTAGGGTAAGGGTTCAGGTTGGTCACTTTAGTTGAGATGGGTAGGGTTAGGGTAAGGGTTCAGGTTAGTCACTTTAGTTGAGATGGGTAGAGTTAGGGTATGAGTTCAGGTTAGTCACTTTAGTTGAGATGGGCAGAGTTAGGGTATGAGTTCAGGTTAGTCACTTTAGTTGAGATGGGTAGAGTTAGGGTATGGGTTCAGGTTGGTCACTTTAGTTGAGGTCAGTAGGGTTAGGGTATGAGTTCAGGTTAGTCACTTTAGTTGAGATGGGTAGGGTTAGGGTATGGGTTCAGGTTGGTCAATTTAGTTGAGATGGGTAGGGTTAGGGTTAGGGTAAGGGTTCAGGTTGGTCACTTTAGTTGAGATGGGTAGGGTTAGGGTAAAGGTTCAGGTTAGTCACTTTAGTTGAGATGGGTAGAGTTAGGGTATGAGTTCAGGTTAGTCACTTTAGTTGAGATGGGTAGAGTTAGGGTATGAGTTCAGGTTGGTCACTTTAGTTGAGATGGGTAGGGTTAGGGTATGGGTTCAGGTTGGTCACTTTAGTTGAGATGGGTAGAGTTAGGGTATGAGTTCAGGTTAGTCACTTTAGTTGAGATGGGTAGAGTTAGGGTAAGGGTTCAGGTTAGGCACTTTAGTTGAGATGGGCAGGGTTAGGGTAAGGGTTCAGGTTAGGCACTTTAGTGGAGATGGGCAGGGTTAGGGTAAGGGTTCAGGTTAGACACTTTAGTTGAGATGAGTAGAGTTAGGGTATGGGATCAGGTTAGACACTTTAGTTGAGATGGGCAGGGTTAGGGTAAGGGTTCAGGTTAGGCACTTTAGTTGAGATGGGTAGAGTTAGGGTATGGGTTCAGGTTAGGCACTTTAGTTGAGATGGGTAGAGTTAGGGTATGAGTTTAGATTAGGCACTTTAGTTGAGATGGGTAGAGTTAGGGTATGGGTTCAGGTTAGGCACTTTAGTTGAGATGGGTAGGGTTAGGGTTAGGGTAAGGGTTCAGGTTGGTCACTTTAGTTGAGATGGTTAGGGTTAGGGTTAGGGTAAGGGTTCAGGTTAGGCACTTTAGTTGAGATGGGTAGAGTTAGGGTAAGGGTTCAGGTTAGGCACTTTAGTTGAGATGGGCAGGGTTAGGGTAAGGGTTCAGGTTAGGCACTTTAGTTGAGATGGGCAGGGTTAGGGTAAGGGTTCAGGTTAGACACTTTAGTTGAGATGGGTAGAGTTAGGGTATGGGATCAGGTTAGACCCTTTTGTTGAGATGGGCAGGGTTAGGGTAAGGGTTCAGGTTAGGCACTTTAGTTGAGATGGGTGGAGTTAGGGTATGGGTTCAGGTTAGGCACTTTAGTTGAGATGGGTAGAGTTAGGGTATGAGTTTAGATTAGGCACTTTAGTTGAGATGGGCAGGGTTAGGGTATGGGATCAGGTTAGACACTTTAGTTGAGATGGGCAGGGTTAGGGTATGAGTTTAGATTAGGCACTTTAGTTGAGATGGGCAGGGTTAGGGTATGGGATCAGGTTAGACACTTTAGTTGAGATGGGCAGGGTTAGGGTAAGGGTTCAGGTTAGGCACTTAAGTTGAGATGGATAGAGTTAGGGTATGAGATTAGATTAGGCACTTTAGTTGAGATGGGTAGAGTTAGGGTATGAGTTTAGATTAGGCACTTTAGTTGAGATGGGCAGGGTTAGGGTATTAGTTTAGATTAGGCACTTTAGTTGAGATGGATAGAGTTAGGGTATTAGTTTAGATTAGGCACTTTAGTTGAGATGGGTAGAGTTAGGCTATTAGTTTAGATTAGGCACTTTAGTTGAGATGGGTAGAGTTAGGGTATTAGTTTAGATTAGGCACTTTAGTTGAGATGGGTAGAGTTAGGGTATGAGTTCAGATTAGGCACTTTAGTTGAGATGGGTAGAGTTAGGGTATGAGATTAGATTAGGCACTTTAGTTGAGATGGGTAGAGTTAGGGTATGAGTTTAGATTAGGCACTTTAGTTGAGATGGGTAGAGTTAGGGTATGAGTTCAGATTAGGCACTTTAGTTGAGATGGGTAGAGTTAGGGTATTAGTTTAGATTAGGCACTTTAGTTGAGATGGGTAGAGTTAGGCTATTAGTTTAGATTAGGCACTTTAGTTGAGGTGGGTAGGTTTAGAGTATGGGTTCAGATTAGGCACTTTAGTTGAGATCGGTAGGGCGAGGGTATGGTTCAGGCTAGGTCATTTAGTTGAGATTTTTAGTGTTAGGGTATTGATTCGGGTTAGGCACTTTAGTTGAGATCGGTAGGTTTAGGGGATGGGTTTGGGTTTGAGTTTGGTTATGGGTTTGGGTTAGGCACTTTAGTTAAGATGGGCAGGATTACGGTAAGATGTGTGTGTGTGTGTGTGTGTGTGTGTGTGTGTGTGTGTGTGTGTGTGTGTGTGTGTGTGTGTGTGTGTGTGTGTGTGTGTGTGTGTGTGTGTGTGTGTGTGTGTGTGTGTACACTGTAAAATATGGCAACCTGTAATTTTGTACGTGATAACATTGCCTTAAAGAGCTATCTGTCTTTCTTTAAGAATAAAAAATGCTTATTTATTTCATTCATGTATCGTTTATCAAATTCACTATATATAGTAGTTCTCACAATAAAAGACATGGGATGTATACTTCAAATGCTTCCATAAAGTAATAGGACACAAAAGTTTATACTATTACTGTAAAGTGACACATACCAACAGTCAGAATTATCGTGAAAGAAACTGAGCACAGTTTTTCCTGTTTGTTTCAGGTTAATGTATTCTTCTTCCTCATAACAATATGGAAACTGGCAGAAAAATTTTCCTCCCTCAACCCAGACTTAAACAATCTACGCAAAATCAAGTGAGAAATGTTCTTAAACCACTATTTGATAAAATAAACATTATAAACAGTAATATTGTTAAATATTATTCTGATTTAAAATAACTGTTTTCTATTTGAATATATCTTAAACTGTAATATATTCCTGCGATCAAAGCTGTATTTTCAGCATCATTGCTCCAGTCTTCTGTGTCACATGATCCTTCAAAAATCATTCTAATATGCATTCATATATATCGATTTAGTATCTGTTTCACATGTTCATCTCCACCTACAGGGCTTTTACGGTCACTGCGATTGCTCAGCTCTGTGTCCTCGGCATCACGTGGGTGTTTGGCTGTTTTCAGTTTAGTAAAGACACTCTGGCAATGTCATACATCTTCACTATACTAAGTAGCCTGCAGGGGGTGCTGATGTTCATCATGCATTGCTGGCTCTTAAAACAAGTGAGTCCTGTTTCTCCACTCACAGAGATTACACACAAATCATCTACAAATAGATGAGAATTATAGATCAGTCATGGGTTTGTTAGTACATATTAAAGGAACATTAGAATGAATTACAGTTCATTTATAATAGCAAATTGTTTAGTTAGCAATGACCAGGTTTAACACTGTGGTAATTATTAAATAAAATGATTAAATAATGAATCAAATTATGATTTTATGATTACTGTATAGACAAATTACAGCCTTGAATATGTTTTGAAACGTGCTTGTCAGTATTTTGTGATATTAGGGGGCGGGGGTCTCATTCTAGAGAGCATCTGATTGGATAAAAAAAAAAATTGCTCCTTTTTTCAGCAAGATAATGTCTGTAAATGTTTAATAAGTATCTGTTAAAGTTACTTTTGTCAGCTTTTAAGAGTGCATTAGCACAAAGATGACAAATACAGGCCTGGTTTCATAGACAAAGCTTATTAAGCCAGAATTAGACCTTTGTTCAGTCAGAACATTTAAACGTGCCTTTGAAAAAAAAAGAAGAAAAAAACATTACTGGTGTGCATCTTGAGACAAAACAATGTTGTTGACATTTTAAGACGTGTCATTACAAGTTGCATTCAGTTCAGACAGTTTAAACATGCATTTTAGTCTGGGACTTAAGGGTTAGTTCACCCAAAAATAAATACTCACCCTCAGGCCATCCTAGGTGTATATGACATTCTTCTTTCAGAGAAATACAATCAGAGTTATAGTAAAAAAAATAATGGCCCTGAATCGCAGCCCAAAATCTAAGAATAGCAACATTTGAAGCCCGAAAAAATGCATCCATCCATTTTAAAAGTAATCCCAGCTCCAGAGGGTTAATAAAAGCCTTCTGAAGCAAATTGATGCATTTTTGTAAAAATAGAAATAAACATTTAACACGTCGTATGAATGTCATATACACTTAGGATGGCTTGAGGGTGAGTAATTAATGGGCTAATTTTCATTTTTGGGTGAACTATCCTTTTAAGCCATGTCTGTGAAACTGGCCAATACACTAAAAACCACACACCTCTCACAAACACATTTGTTTTGGTGATCAAATGATGACCATAAAATGTACTGGCTAAAATATTTACACAATGAAAACCGCCAGTGATCTGATGTGATAAATGTGATAAATGTTTTTTTAATTTCCCCACAGGTGAGAGACGAGTATGCCAAATTCCTGTCGTCTATCTGTGCACCACATAAGAGGAAATATTCAGAGTTCAGCTCAAACCAAACAAGCAAATCGCAGGTAAACTCACTCTCAGTTATTACTCTGTAGTTAGAGGTTGAGGTTGCATATACTGCATTGTCGGATTGATGTCTCAATGTGGAGATTGCAAATACCTCACCAAACTGATGCATGCACATAAACACTGTAATTGCATTAGATATGTTTACTTGTTGCTTTGACATCATCGTCCATCAGGGTATGAGTTGAAGTTTCTTCATCACAACAATTATACAGACATCAGCGATCGCATACTAAAGCTCGCTCAGATAGGAAACATTAGCATTTTCATTGGCATTTCTCAAGGGAGGTGATGATCACTGGAGCATTTTAATCACAGTGAGCTGTGGGTTTTCATGTAACAATTAGTTGTGACTGACTGTGAATGTGAATGAGCTTGAGCTAGACAAATAATCTCATTATCTGCATTCTTTCACAGACCTCCAAGAGCGTTCAAAACACTGATGAATCCCACATTTAAGAGACTGTCAACAGACCATCCACTTTATCATTCATTTCGCAGGTTGAAGTGCCCCATAATCTCTCTACACCTGCTTTCTATGGAAATGTTAATGTGTTGTATTCGGGTGATTCTTCGGTCAGGGGAACTTTTCTTCCTCATAGGGTATTTTTTTATGTAATGCATTTTAAGATATCTTGATATTTTATATCATAATTGTGTCTCTTTGATTATTTCTTTCTCACTTTTTAAGTTTTCAAAAATTGCTTTTGCCAGTATTTCTTTTATATTTATTTAAAGGCACAGTATGTAGTTTTTCGCCGCTAGAGGTCGTCTACTCAAAACAAAAGCATAGCTGGATGATAGAGTTGTAGTCTTGACCTCACAGTCGGTGTAAAAGAACCGGGACAGGATGCAGGCAGAAATCATGTTCATGAAAGAGATTATTAATGTTACTGTAGTATGAAGCAAACAGTGCCGAGTGCTGTGAGAGATGAACGAGCTGGCTGGAGTGACTGCTAATGAGAGTCGAGCATGACACACGCTTTTTTAATATGCCACAGTCGTCCGCTCCTTATTCTTTCGGTCAAGCGTCTGTGGGGTAATGCAGCGCTGTTTTATCATATTAAAAACATTTGAGTGTGTAAAAATTATGTTATAACGTTACTCTGTGCGTTCACTCAGCGGCGAGACACTTGTTGCACACTGCAGTAAGCTAGATCAATATTAGAATGTCATATTAGTAAATGCTGGATGGCTCGTGTTGCTGAGTGGCATGCAATTCATTTTAAAACATATTTTATGACGGGGAAAATGCTGCACAATAATTCATTTTTTTCTGTCTATAAATGTCTCCAAACAGTTGTTCCCTTGTCTGATAAAACATATAATATATTAAAGTGTCTTGGTTACTACGAAATAAAACTGGAAATCGATGGCAACGCAGGTATGATGTCACTGATAGGCAACGCACAGACACAGATGGTGTCCTGGTTAAAATGGCTTATTTCACCAGATTTAAACATTCGCGGAAACATCTGGGATAATTTAGGCACACAAGTGAACAAAATATATAACATTGTTCAAGTGATTTTTGGATATTTTAATCCAAAAACGGACATATTTTGCCTTTAAGTTAAAATCAATAATATTCTATGTTTATTACCCTTCAAAATTTTGGAGGCTAGCAAGTTTTTTTTTTATGGTTGTATGCATTTTTGTTTAAAAAATACATTAAAAACAGGAATATTTTGAAATGCTTTTTAAATTGTGTTCTATGTTAATATATTTTAAAATGTAATTTATTCCTGTGATGGCAACGTGGACACTTGATTCTTCAGAAATCTTTCTAACATGCTTATTTGGAAAGCATTTTTTCATATTTTACTGCAAAAATGTTACATAGTGCACCTTTAATAAAAAGTTCAAAACAACAGTGTTTATTTGAAATAGATTTTGTAACATTATAAATGTCACTTTTGATCAGTTTAATGCATCACAGCTGATTAAATGTATCTTACCCCAAACATTGAAATGTTAGTGTAACTTTTTATTATTATTATTATATGAATGTATAATTTATTTTGTCTGCATGTACCCCATTAGGACACTTTATGCTTTATAAATTATTCTTATAATTAGCTCATGGTGTTTGTTGTAAAGATTTAGTCATGGGGATGTATTTTGCACATGAATCTTACTTTTCTGAATAAACATTTTATCACATTATCCTGAGACCACTTACTCAAACACAAAATCAGCTAATGATTTTTGAAAGGCAGGAGAAGGAAGGAATCCATCTTGGAAAAAGATCCAATGCTTTTATCTCTGCTCCTCGCTTTTACCATCCTTTCATCTCAGACACAAACTAATCACCTGCAGATAACAAGAGGAGTAGAGGGGGTAGAGGATTTTTTTTGAGAGAATTAGGAATTAGAGATACATTTTTTATGATAAGATTAAGTGCTCATGGAAAGAATGAGTTTTTACCTTTTGAATGAAGTGAGTGATTCTGCCATGCGGATGGAGGTCAGAACATCGTTTCACCAACTGGGAACGGTGAATGGAAAAGTTCTGGAGAGGGATTTATTTATTATTTATTATTATTTCTCCATAGATGAGCGAAGGCTTCTGGTGGGGTGAGTCGAACATTACTGAATCAACTTGAATATATCAGATTACACCAGTAAAACTAAATTTAAGGGTAAGATCACGTAGAAATAGCTCTTTTAACATAACAATAATTGTAGGTGACCCCTTTTTAGAAAGTATAATAAAAGCACAATATATCCACCGATATAAACACAGCCATAGACTGTTCAAAATCAATGACTGGAACTAACCATTTTATGAGGTGATTTAAGCATAATCAAATGTTTCCGATGGGTTCGATTTAAAAGCATAGTGTGGATGAGCAGCGTATTGAAAGGAAAATGTCATTTTTAAATTTATCTAGAGTAATGTTTATGTATACTACTAAAACAGGAATTAAAATATTGAAAAGATATTTAAGACATGCGCTGCTGATATTTAAGACATGCGCTGAATTTGAATAGGCCTACTTCCCTACTATAGTATGTAAAAAAACAGTATGCCAACAAAGTAGTATGTCCAAATACTTTGAAAAATAGTAGATAAAAACTCCCCGAATGACCTACTTTTGGCGAGATTCTGAAGTGTACATTTGATGGACACTTTACTATTATTATAGGTCAGATGATAATGACAACATGGCGGATGTACAAACCCGATTCCAAAAAGGTTGGGACACTGTACATATTGTGAATAAAAAAGGAATGCAATAATTTACGAATCTTATAAACTTATATTTTATTCACAATAGAACAACATATCAAATGGCAAAAGTGAAACATTTTGAAATGTCATTTTGGATTTTTATGAGAGCTGCACATTCCAAAAAAGTTGGAATAGGGGTACGGAAAATAATAAGGCCCCTAATAAGGGGTCGGTAAAAATAAATGTACATATAAGGAAAAGCTGGAGGACCAATGTGCAATTTTTTTTGGTCAACTGGCAACATGACTGGGCATAAAAGAGCCTCTCAGAGTGGCAGTGTCTCTCTAAAATCAAGATGGGTAGAGGTTCACCAATTCCCTCAATGCTGCAGCGAAAAATAGCCGTCTAAATCTATAGGTCAAAAAAGAAGCCATATCTAAACATGATCCAGAAGCGCAGGCATATTCTCTGGGCCAATGTTCATTTAAAACGGACTGTGGAAAAGTGGAACACTGGGACGCCATGTCATCTGGACTAAAGAGGACATGGACAACCCAAGTTGTTATCAGCTCTCAGTTCAGAAGCCTGCATCTCGGATGGTATGGGGTTGCATGAGTGCGTGTGGCATGGGCAGCTTACACATCTAGAAAGGCACCATTAATGCTAAAAGGTATATCCAAGTTCTAGAATAATATATGCTCCCATCCAGACATCTCTTTCAGCGAAGACCTTGTATTTTCCAACATGACATTGCCAGAGCACATACTGCCTCAATTACAACATCATGGCTGTGTAGAAGAAGGATCTGGGTACTTAAATGGTCTGTCTGCAGTCCAGATCTTTCACTCATAGAAAACATTAGTGCAACATAAAGAGGAAACTGCGACAAAGAAGACCTAAGACAGTTGAGCAACTAGAAGTCTGAGACAAGAATGGGACAAAATTCCTATTCCTAAACTTGAGCAACTTGTTTCCTCAGTCCCCAGACACTTGCAGACTGTTAAGAAGAGGGAATGCCACACAGTGGTCAAAGTGGTTTTTGAGATGTGTTAATGCCATGAAATTTTCTAATCAACTTATATTTCCCTTAAAATTTTACATTTTCTCAGTTTAAACATTTGATATGTCATCTATGTTCATCTGAATAAAATACTGAAATGTCAAACTTCCACATCATTGCATTCTGTTTTTATTCACAATTTGTTCAGTGTCACAACTTTTTTGGAATCAGGTTTGTAGTATATCTAGATTACACTCATACTACACACATTATAGATCATACTTTTTTTAACGGTCACAAAGTATGTTGAAATTCAAATCTAGTTCCTACTCAGACAGTACACGATTTTGGACGCAGCTATGGACTGAATGATTTGCCTTTTTTCCCCAACATGCTAATAAACCAATTATCAACTAGTTTAAATAGAAATATGTGGACTTATATCTCTATCCTAATGGCACTTTTTCCACTAAACAAGATAACAAACTTGTTTTTAGCACTCAGGTGTAAATGGCACTGGCCACAATCTGGAGCAAGAAAATGACACAGCTGACCACGCTACAACCTCCCCAGACCTGCACATGCTGCACCATTGTCCAAAAAATATATCAGTAAATATTTCTGAGCTGGTTAGGCTGTTCTGAAACAATGTAGATGGCTGCCAAATAAACTGACTTTCTTTAGCAATAGTTGACATAATCTGGCCAGAATGAGCTAATATTGACGAATGTGGGATGCTAATAAAATTGTATTTATTTAATGCAGTTGTCTCTGTTTTGATGTCTTACTAAATTAGTACATGACTGTTTACACCAGGATTTTTATGCTATTTACACTACATCGCAAAAGAAAGTATCCTATTTTACTTACACTGAAATGTAAATAGCAGTTTTCCTTAGATGCAAATTTGCGTTCTATAATTTTGTATATATTAGTATAATTATTTTGTACAATTTCGTCATGATTAAGATAAAGAATCAAATAAGCAGCTTTTCTAGAAGAAATTAAGTTATACAAACACACTGCTGATGGCTGGAATCTTACTATTCAGGTCACTTTGACTTTCCATTTCCACCAACTCAAAGGAACCATGTCATTTATCATAAATTTAAACTGTCAGTCAAGAAAGAAACATGACATGGGTTAAGAGCTGTTTCAACAGGCATTGGGCATCAGCACTTCAGCAGCAGGGAATCATAATGCAGAATGTGACATTATTATAATGCACATGAGTAAGACAGTGAAACATAAATAATGCTGAAGAAAATTGGACTGTGGACCTTTAATGGCTCTGTTACAAAAATGAACAGAGACAGATAAACTGGAGAAGGCTTACGTTCTCTCTTTGCCTTCCATTATGATATTCGTAATTGCCCGAAGGACTAATATGCCAGCTACGTGGTGGAGAATAACTTAAAAGTGAAAGGCTCCTCAGGTTAAAAAGCCCAAAAAATGAAATAGCAGTAAACACAATGAATAAAAAATGGGAAAAAAATAAAATGAAAATTGCAGGATGTTTTAAATGGTCCCACATTGACTGGTCCCATCACAAGAATAATACAGGTGATATAAATACTTGAAAAGAAATGACAGGTATTAAATTGACATTTAATTGGAATAGATTTTAACGTGCTACTTTAAAATGGAAATGGAAGCTTACTTTAAAATGTTAATTTACTTTAAAAGTTTACGTTAAGATATATAAACATCATAAACTTCATAAACATTAATAAAAATAAATATAATTGATCTCTCTCTCTCTCTCTCTCTCTCTCTCTCTGTCTCTCTCTCTCTCTCTCTGTCTCTCTCTCTCTCTCTCTCTCTCTCTCTCTCTCTCTCTCTCTCTCTCTCTCTCTCTCCCTCCCTCTCTCTCTCTCTCTCCTCTCTCTCTCTCTCTCTCTCTCTCTCTCTCTCTCTCTCTCTCTCTCTCTCTCTCTCTCTCTCTCTCTCTCTGAGCGGATGCTGTGAGTGAGTGGGCGGAGTTTGCGTGTGAGCGAGGTTGCTGCAGTGAGTGAGTGTGCTCTTTCTTTTTTCTTTCTTTATTGTTTCTTTTACTGTTCTTTGGTTTCCTGTTTATACGTTTACTTGGGAATTAAGTTAGGAAAGCTTAAGGAGGGTTTGGGGTTGTGGAGCGCTGTCAGCCAGCGTTTGCTGGTCGGCAATGGCGGGTCCACGCCAAACAAAGTTTGAGCAGCTTTCTCGTAGGCATGGGATAAAACTCGCGCCTGTGATGAACTGCTCTGTGGAAGATTGTAGCCTGGCTGTTGGTGAAGCTGTGGGTTTTGACAGTATTATGTCGGCTTCACGAATGAACAGTGCTGTGGTCATTTTCCTGGATTCTATTGAGAAAGTAAACAGTGTAGTTCAGAGCGGAGTTGTCATTCAGGACACTTTTACACCGGTAATGCCGCTCGTTCAGCCGGCAAAAAGGGTAACGCTGTCTAATGTCCCACCTTTCATTAAAGATGAGCTCCTAGTTAATGAATTATCTAGACATGGAAAGATTGTGTCCCAAATGAAAAGGATTCCACTGGGGTGTAAATCACCTTTGCTTAAACATGTAGTATGTTTCAGACGGCAGTTACATATGATCTTAAAGAGCGATATGGATGAGCTGAACGTCACTTTTAAATTCAGAGTCGATGGCTTTGATTATGTTGTATTTGCATCGTCTGATACTATGAAATGTTTTGGTTGTGGGCAGGAGGGGCATGTTAGGCGTGCATGTCCTGAGAGAGAGAATGAATTAGACTCTGAGTCGGGCCCGAGCAGGGAAGCAGTGCGGGATAGCGCGAGTGTAATCGCGACTGATGATGATGATGGTAATGTTGCGGGGCGAAGCACAGGAGGTGAGAGGGAGGAAGCCGTTTTAGTGCTTACTGTTGGTGTAGGGGAGAGCACAGAGGAGAAAACTAACACAATGGTGACTGAGTTGGTGGAGGAAAGTTCGGAGAGTGGGGAGAAAGAAACGGTGTCTGTTATGGAGGAGGAGATGGGGACTGACATGTGTGATGAAACACTGTTTAAAATACCCAATACTAAGAGGAAAAGGGTTAGGAAGAGTACAGAAGCAGCCAAAGTGAGCAGACTAATGAACATAGAGTCTGAAAAACACTCTGATACAGAATGCAGTACGGTTGATGATTCTGACAATGATTTAGTGGACAGCAACGAGAGACGCAGTAGACGCAGTGATTACAATTTTGACAAAATAAGGTTATTTCTGCAAAAGACCAAAAATATGAAAAATGTTCAAGTTGAAGACTTCTTTGCTGACCGCAGGAAGTTCATCCACTCAGTGACAGTGCTAATGAGAGGTGAAGGAGGGCAACAGTTTACAGTGCAAGAAATCTATAGATTGAAGAAATTTGTTACCAAACTGAAATTAGAACTACAATCTGAGGATGGTTTTGAAACCACATAATCTGTACTTTTTTATGCTTTTGTTTGGTTTGTGTTCCCTCATACTATTTTTTATAATGAGTGCAATGAGGGTGAGCTCTCTTAACTTGAACGGGGCCCGAGATATGCATAAAAGAGCATTGTTGTTTGAACTTATCAAACAAAAGAATATTGATGTGATGTTTGTTCAAGAAACACACAGTGACTGTAATAATGAAATAGAATGGAAGAAGGAATGGGAGGGTGATGTGTTTTTTGCTCACATGGGCTCTACCAGAGGAGGGGTGGCTGTTCTCTTTGCTAAGAATTTTTTGCCTATTTCATGTGATGTTAAACATGTGGTTCCTGGCAGATTATTATGCATAAGGGCTCAGTTTGAAAAATTCAGGGCTGTTTTTATTAATGTTTATGCTCCTACAAATGGAAGTGAAAGAGTAATTTTTCTTAAAGATGTTGATACTGTCCTGCAGAATTGCGGTTCTGATGATTTTTTGTTTTTGGGTGGCGATTTTAACTGTACAGAGAATTATAGAATGGACAGGAATCACACTGAACCTCATGCTGCTTCAAGCCGGGTTTTAAGTGAATTAATTGAGACTCACAGCTTGTGTGATGTATGGAGGGAGCTAAATAATAATGCAAGACAATACACATGGGTACATAATAGAGGAAACCTTATTTCCTTGGCCAGGTTGGACAGGATTTATTGTTTTAGACATAATTTTAATATTGTGAAAAGATGTTTTATTACACCAACTGGTTTTGCTGATCATTGTTTAATATCATGTGATGTATATATAGCAAATGTGAAGTTAAAGAGTGCATACTGGCACTTTAACACCTCCCTGTTAAGTGATGTTCATTTTAGAGATGTGTTTACTTCCTTCTGGAATAATTTTAAACTGAGAAAGCATTGTTTTAAAAATTTGCTTGAGTGGTGGGATTGTGGAAAGGTTGAGGTGAAAGCTTTTTGTCAACAGTATACTTTCAGTGTTTCTCGGGACATCACTAGATCAATGGAAAAACTTGAATCTGAAATAATAGAAGCGCAAGGGTTAGCAGAGGTTACTGGGGAGGGAAGACATATTGAGACACTTAAAACTAAGACGTCTCTTCTTGCTGATTTGCTTGGCATTAAAGCGCAGGGGGCTTTGGTCCGTTCTCGTTTTCAGAACTTAACACAAATGGATGCCCCATCAAAGTTTTTCTTTAGTCTTGAAAAAAAGAATGGTCAGTGCCGTTATATTCACTGTCTACGCTCTGAGAATGGGCAAGAGCTAACACAGACATCTGATATCAGAAAACGAGCTGTACAGTTCTATGGCAATTTGTACAGCAGTGAATACAGAGAGGACAAGCAGTTATCTGCTAGCTTCTATGAAGGTCTGCCAGGTGTCCTGGAGGACTCAAAGGCAGAGCTGGAGAGGCCTTTCTCTGCAGAGGAACTTCTGAATGCTCTGAAGGGCATGGAGAGCGGAAAAGCTCCTGGGATGGATGGACTCCCAGCTGAGTTTTATAAGGAGCTTTGGGCTGTGCTGGGCGAGGACCTGCTGGCCGTCCTAAATGAAAGTTTGTCTGTTGGCTCTTTGCCCTTGAGCTGTAGGAGGGCAGTAATTACACTGATACCAAAAAAAGGTGACTTACAGGAGATTAAGAACTGGAGACCTGTGAGTTTGCTTTGCTCTGATCTTAAAATTCTTTCTAAGACCTTAGCAAATAGACTAAGAAAGGTGATGGGGCAGGTCATTCATGTTGATCAGACGTACTGCGTGCCAGGCAGATCAATTGTTGATAATGTTAGTCTCATACGAGATGTTTTAAATGTTTCAAGTCTTTTAGGGGTTAATTTGGGTTTTATCTCTATTGACCAACAGAAAGCATTTGATAGAGTGGAGCACCAGTATTTATGGGACACCTTAGAAGCATTTGGTTTTAGTTCTGACTTTATTGGAATGATAAAAGTGCTGTACCAGGACACCGAAAGTTTGCTGAAGATCAATGGTGGTTTGAGCGCCCCTTTTAAAGTCACTAGGGGGATCAGACAGGGCTGTGCACTGTCCGGCATGCTCTACTCATTAGCTATTGAACCAATGCTGAGTAGATTAAGAACTGTGATTAATGGTTTAGTACTGCATCATGATATTCAACATCAAATTTCTGCTTATGCTGATGATGTCATGGTAATGGTAAACGGGCAAGAAGACATTAATAAATTGGTTTCTGTCATTAATGAATTTGGAGTTATTTCAGCTGCCAAAGTTAACTGGGAGAAGAGTGAAGCTTTGGCTGTGGGGAAATGGGAGGGAGGACTTCCAAATTTACCCAGTGGGATGGTTTGGAAAAGAGAAGGATTTAAGTATCTTGGTGTGTATCTTGGTGATTCAAATACCCAACAAAAGAATTGGGAAGGAGTTTTTGAAAAAATAGAAGGAAAATTAAAGAAGTGGAAATGGCTTCATTCACAATTGTCTTTTAGAGGGAGAGTTTTAATTGTCAATAACTTGGTTGCCTCAACACTGTGGCATAAATTATCTTGTGTGGATCCGCCTGTTGGACTGTTGTCCCGATTACAGACAATTTTAGTGAACTTTTTTTGGGACAGTTTCCACTGGGTACCTCAAAGTGTGCTTTTTCTTCCTAAAGAGGAGGGAGGACAAGGACTAGTCCATTTACCAAGCAGACTTGCTACTTTTCGTCTGCAGTTCATCCAGAAATTTCTGACTGGGCCTGTGGATCTGGTGTGGCGGAAAGTGGCAGGAATAATCCTACACACAGTGGATGGACTCGGACTGGATGCTGCTCTCTTTTTAATGGATGTGAAGCAATTACGACTGGCCGGACTGTCTCAATTCTACTGTGGACTTTTCAAAGTATGGGGACTTTTCAATGTGTGCAGGATGGAGGATACCAAATCTTTGTACTGGCTGTTACAGGAACCTCTTATTAAAGGAGCTCGTATGGACATTTCGGGTGGGAATGTCCCAGGACTTGTGCAGAGACTGTGTGCTACCAAAGCGGTGACATTTAAGCACATAATTGATGTGGCTGGACCCGAACTGAATGATATAAATGCGGTGGCCAGTTTGTTGGGTCAGAAATCAATTCGCCACACGTCAACTGTAGTAGAGATGTGGAAAACAAGGTTAACAAACGAGGAATTGTCTTTGATTAAGGAGTTTAAAAATGGAAGAGCAACATTTGATGTAAGAGACCCTTTTCCAAAGCTTGGGATGACACCAGACCTTAAAGAATTATCTGGTCCTTTGTTGGACCTTAATGGACTACAAGATCTGGTACTGAAGGAAGTAGGAGGGAAAGTGATGTATAAATGCTTTGTTAAGGTTTTAAATAAAGCAACATTAAATGGGAGGAATGATACAGTTTGGAGAGAGAAACTTGGGTTGAAAAAAGAAATTTGTCCAGTGTGGAGGGTGCTGTACAAACCACCATTGACAAAGCGATCTGGTGATTTACAATGGAGGATTTTACATGGGGCTATAGCGGTTAACGCTTTTATATCAGTCATTAATCCTGATGTTGATGATAAATGTGTATTTTGTGGATTGAGGGAAACCATTTTTCATTGTTTCTTAGAGTGTAAAAGGCTCTGTGCACTTTTTGACTTGTTGAAGTTATTGTGTGGTAAATGGGGGCAACATTTTACTTCAGAGGTTTTCATTTTTGGGGCTGGGTATAATCAGAAACAAAAGATAAAATGGCAATCGATTAATTTTCTCTTTGGACAGGCAAAGATGGCAATTTACAAAACAAGGAAGAACAGAATTGAAAATAGGTGTGGTCAAGAGATTACATCTTTATTTAAGGCTTATGTCAAGTCAAGAATTGTTGTAGAGTTTAAGTATTATAAAGCAATGAATGATACAGAATCTTTTAAACTACAGTGGTGTTACAATTCAATTTTTTGCACAGTATTGGAGGAAGAATTAATTTTTGATCTGGTTTGGATTTGATGTGTTTAATATTTATGCTGTGATGATTGAATAAAGTTTTTTATTAAAATCAAAAAAAAAAATCTCTCTCTCTCTCTCTCTCTCTCTCTCTCTCTCTCTCTTTAGCTGTTGTACCTTTTTTTCTTTTTGAGGATATCACACAACCGGTCTGTGATGCCATATGCCAGTTTTTCACAGTCACAGCTGGCAAAAAATAAACATTTTATTTTATAAATTGGCAATCCCCTGTTGTGCATTTTATTATGCACATTTAGAAGTGTTTTTTCCCCTGCTGAAGTGAGCCAGTCACAAAAAGACATGCAGAAACATGTTTCCCAGTTTAGAACCACAGTAATTTAAAAATATGTTTGTTTTTAAGCAACCAAATAATATTTTAGTCAGTTTTAATATATGATGGTTGAGAAATGGCTATTATTACGAATATTAAGTTACAAACCTGTGTTAAACAATGTGTATATTTATTGAGAAAAGAAGCAATGCACCATTTATCTCAGAAGGGAATCATAGAATTATGTTAACATTGAGCTGGGGAAATCACTGTCATTATGTTTCTCTGTATTGGTAATTTAAATCTACAGGTGCTCCATGCCGTGGGCGAAGACTTTTGACATCATGTTCTCTCAGGAACAAAATTGGATTATTTACAGCAGGTGTTTATGTAAAAAAATTTTGCTCAAAAGTATATATACTATAATGGAACAGATTGTTGCACACTCCCTGATAGCTAATATGATTGTATGAAACCTCACCAATGAAAATGCTTGAGAATTTTATAAAGAAAATTTGGATGCTTTTCAAAGATAAAGTGGAAGAGGGAGAAAGGAGAGAGAGAAAAAAAAGAGAGGGATGAGGGTGTGGGGAGAGAGAGACAGGGCTGTTTTGCTCAACAACTGTAGACTGATAAGAGGTAAAGCTGCTTGAAGCACATGGAAGAAGTGCTGCTGTCGTTGATATATACACAAACAGACATCGGGACACTGGGTGAGTCAAACACACTTTATCTGTTTTAACCCTTCATTTCATATATGCACAGCATCTTGGTGAGGCGTTTAAGCTTTTTGAATGCAAATATGTAAATATGGAATACAATTTTTACCATTTATGATTGAATTACTATCAACACCCATCATGCTAATAGTTGATTTCATTTCTTGTCATAATCGGGAATGTAACAGTCTGATGGGATTGAAAATATTGACCATTCAGATATTGTATTATATTGTAAATCAAAGTATTTTATTCATTTTTATTATCAAGTACAAGACGACTGTTTGAAAGAAAGAAAAATTATAAATATGAATATGAGTGTCCATACAGATCTCTGGATCAGTCTGAAAAAGCAAAGCCAAAACATGTTTTAAATGCCATAAAATACAACTTTAAAATGCGATGGCAATGAGCTAAATCTTTTTGAAATTCCTCACAGACGACTAAGCTCTCGGTGACCTGATATGGTCATACTGGATTTCTGCTGAGGCTCTTTAACACAGTCCTCACACTTTCTCACAAAGGAAATTGCTGTGACTGTGTCAGTCTTCTGCTATGAATAATCCCAAATTGAAATCACTGTTTGGCCCCATGTTGTCCAAGAAAATCAGAATAAAGATTTACAAAGAAAAGTAAAATGTAAAGACTTAAGGCCATATTTACTAAACAGCTCTGTAAACCCGAATAAGCAGGCAAAAATTGAGGCAATCAGTAACATTTTTTTTTAGTTAAGAAATGTAAAGTTTAAGTAAGCAGAACTTGCAGATTTTTATTTTGAACTCATACATTTGAATTGCTCTTAACGTCAAATATTTGAGAAACATAATTCATACATTTAAATTAAAATGATCAACTTGGTTACCTCTAACTCAATAAATGCTACCTTACAAATTAGTAACACACAGCTTTGCATTAACATTAACATAGAACATCACTTGCTGAGGGAGTGCAGCAATATAAAACATTTAACATACTGTATATCTGTTCAAAAAGCTCATGCACCACAAGTTCTGCGCACAAATCTTAGTAAATCACCTTGTGTGATTAATTTATATTAATTTATATAAATGTATGGGTGTAGATTATAAATAATCTACAGTCATAAATTTTGTGTCTGAAAGTGAAACTCCGACAAATGTATATGCAAGGTCAGCATCAAAAATAACTGTCCAGGCCTTTTCAGCAATAATTTATAACTGCATGTCTTTAATAAATCTTGATAGCAAAAGAGGGTTTGTGCTGGAGCAAGTTGTTAGAAAATCTGGCCCTAAATGTCTGAATGCACAGAAGGAGAACAAGGGGCAGGGTACTGTAACAAAAACAACCATTTGCTGAGTTTCAGGTGTGCAATGATTACCCCATTACAGCCTCTCAGTGGATTCATTTTGGAGCATTGTGGGGCAGCATGGCATTATGGTAAAGAAGAAAGACAGACAGACAGAGTCTGCCCTCTCAAGTCTTTCAGGTCCATTTTCTGTGAGTGAAACCCTTTTGGGATATTATCCCTTCTTTGTCTGTTTGAAAGAAGATAATATAATTTTTGAGATTCTAATGGAGCCTAACTGTCAGCAGCAGCTGGACAAGAGGCCACATCATTTCAGCGATAGAGTAGAGGAAATACTGCGACACATATTTCGTCATTGTAAAGGTGTAGTCCCATTAGCTAAATATTGCGGGCAAAAAATGTCCATTGTATATTGTTAATAGCAATGCACAAAGCGCCGTTCACACAGAAGACAGCTTTCGGTTGGTTAATGTAGTGAAACACGTTGTAAAAACTGATTGTTGTGGATTCAGAAATTCTGACAAACACCTTGAATCCAGCCCGTACAAAAATTAACCATGGTTTTACTAAAAAAAAAAAAAAATCCTTGGTTATATTGTAGTTAAACCATGGTAACCACAAAAAGTCCCAGTGAAATCAAAATGGGATTTTCTTGGATTTTAGTATAATATAATATGTTCATCTTACTGAAGCTAGTGTGCTCCAAAACAATGACAAAATTCACATTTAGAAGAAGTGTTCAAAACTTCTCAAGTCTCTGGTTTCTGCCAATATGGATCAATGCTTCTGATGACATCACTCAGCACTTCGGCTTCTCATCAGATTTTCTGTCCAATCAAATGCTCTCTAGAATCTGAAGCGTCCCGCTAACCCCTCTGCATGAAATAGTACTCAAAAGTATCTACTTTTTCTTCACAAAAATAAAGAGGTGGACAATAGTGAAGTATTTTTAAATTCTACTCAAGTACATATTTAAAGTATGTGTACTTTGTCAGTTTTTCTTTTGAAAACTTTTACTTCACTTCATTCCAAAGCATAATGTCATGCTTTTTTACTGCACTACGTTTCATAAAAAAAGGTTTTTTTTTACTTTAATACTTAATTACATTAAAAATTCAGTACTTTCTTACTACTTTTACTCAAGTAAACTTCAAATTACTTTTAACTGTAAAAGTATACAGTACTAAATTGTTTATGTAAATAAGTATTACATGATTTTCAATATGAAACGTAGTGCAGTAAAAAGTGCAGTCCAAAACAATATTATGTTTTGGAATGTTGCGAAGTTAAACTTTTTCAAAGAAGAACACTGATAAAGTAGCCTACATATACTCAAAAAATAAAATACTTCACTATATTCCACCTCTGCAAAAAGTACATTGTTTTAGGATGTAGTAGGCTATAAGTACGTGAATTGGGACACAAAAACAGTCTGCTCCAAATTTGTGTCCAATAAAATGCTTTCTAGAATGAGAAAAATTATTTTCGCACCTCCCAGAGGACTTCCAAGGATTAATTAATTAATATGAAAATGCATAATGTATAATTAATTTTAAAGTGAAGGTCATAGTAACCCGTGCCTGAAGTATTACCAAATCCTTCAGAAGTTATTTGGATCAGTATTCCAGAGGGAAGATCTTGCTAACACAGTAATTACTCAAGTGTTACCAAAGCCTTCAGAAGGAATTACTCACAAAAAGCTCAAAAGCTTACAATAATTTCAGTCATTACTAGGCAAGGAAAGGCAAGTTTATTTATTTCATACACAATGGCAATTCAAAGTGCTTGAGTCTGCTTCTTTACACTGTCTGCTATAGTGAAGCGACGCTCTACTAGATAATTGATCATGTTTTTTCAGAATACTGATCCAAATACTAATTACTAATGGGTTATTATGACCTTCACTTAAGAATTAAATATATATACAGTATTCATGTTAATTATAAATCTGGTAGTTCTAGTCCTCTGGGAGGTATGAAAAAAATAGTAGTTATTGATTAACTAATAGTGAACTACCACCTTCAACTATAAGCGCTTTTACTTAGTATTTTTTTAATTTAGAGTTTCTTTAAAGTTAATAGTTAGTCAAATTTATAATGTGTTACTCATTTGTATTTATTTTTTAATGACGGAACAGTATTCTAAAGTGTTACCGAAAATACTATGCTCAATAAGACGTTTCATGAGCTCTTTGTGCATGTAACATTGTTTCTTTTGAGAAAAATGCACTTAAATCATTTCAAAATGATAATCTGATGTGCTTAAATTATTTCTCTGCTTTTCAGTTTTGATAAAAGTCTTTGCTAATTGGTTCATAAATTTAAAAAGTAATCAGGTTGATTTAGTCATTATATAGTTTAAGGGTCAGAAAAGCTGGATAAAATAAACAATTTGCACTTAATACTAGCAATAGAGATTAAAGAACCACTGTGGGAACACACAACACAAATTTGTACCTTGCAGAACAAATCTAATGCTAGCTAACAGAATCAGGAGAGATAAATAACAAAGGCGAGAATTAAGAGAGCAGAGTGTGACAGTGCTGCTGGAGGGAGAGGATGATTAATTGGGGGATTTTTGGCATGGCATATGTGGAAAAAGGAGGTAGATTCTTAGACAATGTGAAAAGATGATTTTCATTCCTGGCAAATGGCCTTAATTCCATGAATACCAACAACATTTTACCCATAATGCAGCCAACAGTAAAAAATCCAATTTTTTTGTATTTTTCCCATAATTTAGCCCTATTTGCCTTCATTTAGTAATAATTCTTCCTGTTTGTAGGGGTGTTTTCTCAGAGAAGGCAATGAAAGCACTGCATCCTCAAGCTAACTGAATGACCAAATTCAACAGTCCAAAAATAAAACTAATAGAAATATTAGAAATCTGACATTAAGAAATAAAGTGTAAAGCATTTACTTTTTAAAAATACTATTTTATTTAAAAAATAATACAAATGATAAAATAATCCCTTGAGCTCATCATTTTCTCATTGAGTAGCTAATGCAATTATACAGGGAACTCTCTCATTTGGTACATAATATTAAAGGTTAAACTTAATTTGTCTTATGAACACACTTTTTTCAGATATATACACTCACCTAAAGGATTATTAGGAACACCATACTAATACTGTGTTTGACCCCCTTTCACCTTCAGAACCGCCTTAACTGTACGTGGCACTGATTCAACAAAAAAAAATGCTGAAAGAATGCTGAAAGCATTCTTTAGAAATGTCGGCCCATATTGATAAGATAGCATCTTGCAGTTAATGGAGATTTGTGGGATGCACTGTGGGGGCCATTTTAGTTCAGTGAACTCATTGTCATGTTCAAGAAACCAATTTGAAATGATTCGAGCTTTGTGACATGGTGCATTATCCTGCTGGTAGTAGCCATCAGAGGATAGGTACATGGTAGTCATAAAGGGATGGACGTGGTCAGAAACAATGCTCAGGCCGTGGCATTTAAACAATGCCCAGCACTCTCTGAACTCTGACTCAACCCTCTCTGAACTCGGTCTCAACTCTCTCTGAACTCAATCTCAACCATCTCTGAACTCGGTCTAACCCTCTCTGAACTTGGTCTCAACCCTCTCTGAACTCGGTTTCGACTCGGTCTCAACCCTCTCTAAACTCGGTCTCAACCCTCTCTGAACTCGGTCTCAACCCTCTCTGAACTCGGTTTTGACTCGGTCTCAACCCTCTCTAAACTCGGTCTCAACACTCTCTGAACTCGGTTTCGACTCGGTCTCAACCCTCTCTGAACTCGGTTTCGACTCGGTCTCAACCCTCTCTGAACTCGGTTTCGACTCGGTCTCAACCCTCTCTGAACTCGGTCTCAAGCCTCTCTGAACTCAGTCTCAGCACTCTCTGAACTCGGTCTCAGCACTCTCTGAGCTCGGTCTCAACCCTCTCTGAAGTTGGTCTCAACCCTCTCTGAACTCGGTCACAACCCTCCCTGAACTCGGTCTCAGCACTCTCTGAGCTCAGTCTCAGCACTCTCTGAACTCGGTCTCAACCCTCTCTGAACTCGGACTCAACCCTCTCTGAACTCGGTCTCAGCACTCTCTGGACTCTGTCTCAACCCTCTTTGAACTCTGTCTCAGCTCTCTCTGAACTCGGTCTGAACTCGTTCACAACCCTCTCTGAACTCGGTATCAGCACTCTCTGAACTCGGTCTGAACTCAGACTCAACCCTCTCTGAACTCGGTCTCAACCCTCTCTGAACTCGGTTTTAGCACTCTCTGAACTCGGTCTGAACTTGGTCTCAACCCTCTCTGAACTCGGTTTTAGCACTCTCTGAACTCAGTCTGAACTTGGTCTCAACCCTCTCAGAACTTGTTCTCAACCCTCTCTTAACTTGGACTCAACCCTCTCTGAACTTGGTCTCAGCACTCTCTGAATTCGGACTCAACCCTCTCAGAGCTCGGCCTCAGCACTCTCTGAACTCGGTCTCAACCCTCTCTGAACTTGGACTCAACCCTCTCTGAACTTGGACTCAACCCTCTCTGAACTCGGTCTCAACCCTCTCTGAACTTGGACTCAACCCTCTCTGAACTTGGTCTCAGCACTCTCTGAAGTTGGTCTCAACCCTCTCTGAACTCGGTCACAACCCTCCCTGAACTCGGTCTCAGCACTCTCTGAGCTCAGTCTCAGCACTCTCTGAACTCGTTCTCAACCCTCTCTGAACTCGGACTCTGAACTTGGTCTCAGCACTCTCTGAACTCGGACTCAACCCTCTCAGAGCTCGGCCTCAGCACTCTCTGAACTCGGTCTCAACCCTCTCTGAACTTGGACTCAACCCTCTCTGAACTTGGACTCAACCCTCTCTGAACTCGGTCTCAACCCTCTCTGAACTTGGACTCAACCCTCTCTGAACTTGGTCTCAGCACTCTCTGAAGTTGGTCTTAACCCTCTCTGAACTCGGTCACAACCCTCCCTGAACTCGGTCTCAGCACTCTCTGAGCTCAGTCTCAGCACTCTCTGAACTCGTTCTCAACCCTCTCTGAACTCGGACTCAACCCTCTCTGAACTCGGTCTCAACCCTCTCTAAACTTGGTCTCAAACCTCTCTGAACTCCTTCTCAACCCTCTCTGATTTTGGTCTCAACCCGGTCTCAACCCTCTCTGAACTCAGTCTCAACCCTCTCGGAACTCGGTCTCAACCCTCTCGGAGCTCGGTCTCAGTACTCTCTGAACTCGGTCTCAGCACTCTCTGAACTCGGTCTCAACCCTCTCTAAACTCGGACTCAACCCTCTCTGAACTCGGTCTCAACTCTCTCTGAACTCGGTCTCGACTTGGTCTCAACCCTCTCTGAACTCGGTCTCAGCACTCTCTGAACTTGGTCTCAGCACTCTCTGAACTCGGTCTCAACCCGGTCTCAACCCTCTCTGAGCTCAGTCTCAGCACTCTCTGAACTCGGTCTCAACCCTCTCTGAACTCGGTCTCTCTGAACTCGGTCTCAGCACTCTCTGAACTCGGTCTCAGCACTCTCTGAACTCGGTCTCAACCCGGTCTCAACCCTCTCTGAGCTCAGTCTCAGCACTCTCTGAACTCGGTCTCAACCCTCTCTGAACTCGGTCTCTCTGAACTCGGTCTCAGCACTCTCTGGACTAGGTCTCAGCACTCTCTGGACTCTGTCTCAACCCTCTCTGAACTCTGTCTCAGCACTCTCTGAACTCGGTCTGAACTTGGTCTCAACCCTCTATGAATTCGTTCACAACCCTCTCTGAACTCGGTATCAGCACTCTCTGAACTCGGTCTGAACTCAGACTCAACCCTCTCTGAACTCGGTTTTAGCACTCTCTGAACTCGGTTTTAGCACTCTCTGAATTCGACTCGGTCTCAACCCTCCCTGAACTCGGTTTTGACTCGGTCTCAACCCTCTCTAAACTCGGTCTCAACACTCTCTGAACTCGGTTTCGACTCGGTCTCAACCCTCCCTGAACTCGGTTTCGACTCGGTCTCAACCCTCTCTGAACTCGGTTTCGACTCGGTCTCAACCCTCTCTGAACTCGGTCTCAAGCCTCTCTGAACTCAGTCTCAGCACTCTCTGACCTCGGTCTCAGCACTCTCTGAGCTCGGTCTCAACCCTCTCTGAAGTTGGTCTCAACCCTCTCTGAACTCGGTCACAACCCTCCCTGAACTCGGTCTCAGCACTCTCTGAACTCGGTCTCAACCCTCTCTGAACTCGGACTCAACCCTCTCTGAACTCGGTCTCAGCACTCTCTGGACTCTGTCTCAACCCTCTCTGAACTCTGTCTCAGCTCTCTCTGAACTCGGTCTGAACTTGGTCTCAACCCTCTCTGAACTCGTTCACAACCCTCTCTGAACTCAGTATCAGCACTCTCTGAACTCGGTCTGAACTCAGACTCAACCCTCTCTGAACTCGGTCTCAACCCTCTCTGAACTCGGTTTTAGCACTCTCTGAACTCGGTCTGAACTTGGTCTCAACCCTCTCTGAACTCGGTTTTAGCACTCTCTGAACTCGGTCTGAACTCGGTCTCAACCCTCTCAGAACTTGTTCTCAACCCTCTCTTAACTTGGACTCAACCCTCTCTGAACTTGGTCTCAGCACTCTCTGAACTCGGACTCAACCCTCTCAGAGCTCGGCCTCAGCACTCTCTGAACTCGGTCTCAACCCTCTCTGAACTTGGACTCAACCCTCTCTGAACTTGGACTCAACCCTCTCTGAACTCGGTCTCAACCCTCTCTGAACTTGGACTCAACCCTCTCTGAACTTGGTCTCAGCACTCTCTGAAGTTGGTCTCAACCCTCTCTGAACTCGGTCACAACCCTCCCTGAACTCGGTCTCAGCACTCTCTGAGCTCAGTCTCAGCACTCTCTGAACTCGTTCTCAACCCTCTCTGAACTCGGACTCAACCCTCTCTGAACTCGGTCTCAACCCTCTCTAAACTTGGTCTCAAACCTCTCTGAACTCCTTCTCAACCCTCTCTGATTTTGGTCTCAACCCGGTCTCAACCCTCTCTGAACTCAGTCTCAACTCTCTCTGAACTCGGTCTCGACTTGGTCTCAACCCTCTCTGAACTCGGTCTCAGCACTCTCTGAACTTGGTCTCAGCACTCTCTGAACTCGGTCTCAACCCGGTCTCAACCCTCTCTGAGCTCAGTCTCAGCACTCTCTGAACTCGGTCTCAACCCTCTCTGAACTCGGTCTCTCTGAACTCGGTCTCAGCACTCTCTGAACTCGGTCTCAGCACTCTCTGAACTCGGTCTCAACCCGGTCTCAACCCTCTCTGAGCTCAGTCTCAGCACTCTCTGAACTCGGTCTCAACCCTCTCTGAACTCGGTCTCTCTGAACTCGGTCTCAGCACTCTCTGGACTCGGTCTCAGCACTCTCTGGACTCTGTCTCAACCCTCTCTGAACTCTGTCTCAGCACTCTCTGGACTCTGTCTCAACCCTCTCTGAACTCTGTCTCAGCACTCTCTGAACTCGGTCTGAACTTGGTCTCAACCCTCTCTGAATTCGTTCACAACCCTCTCTGAACTCGGTATCAGCACTCTCTGAACTCGGTCTGAACTCAGACTCAACCCTCTCTGAACTCGGTTTTAGCACTCTCTGAACTCGGTTTTAGCACTCTCTGAACTCGGTCTGAACTTGGTCTCAACCCTCTCTGAACTCGGTTTTAGCACTCTCTGAACTCGGTCTGAACTCGGTCTCAGCACTCTCTGAACTCGGACTCAATCCTCTCAGAGCTCGGCCTCAGCACTCTCTGAACTCGGTCTCAACCCTCTCTGAACTTGGACTCAACCCTCTCTGAACTTGGACTCAACCCTCTCTGAACTCGGTCTCAACCCTCTCTGAACTTGGACTCAACCCTCTCTGAACTTGGTCTCAACCCTCTCTGAACTTGGACTCAACCCTCTCTGAACTTGGTCTCAGCACTCTCTGAACTCGGCCTCAACCCTCTCTGAACTCGTTCTCAACCCTCTCTGAACTCGTTCTCAACCCTCTCTGAACATGGTCTGAACTTGGTCTCAACTCCCTCTGAACTCCGACTCGGACTCGAATGAGCTAGTCTCGACTGGTAATGCGTTATTGTTCGTTAACTTGCCCTAAATTTAACACAAGAGACATTTTATTCACACACAGGATCACAAATATGTTTCACCCCCTTTTGATTGACAGGATATAATCAGCCCTGATCATCTGCTGTTTTTAAATACAGATTATTGACCAAAACATTGGTGCATTTCTAAAAAACTTTTATAGGCCTCCTTTAAATAAAATAAACATTGCCTAAAATAAAATCTAAACTAAAAGAAAACTAAATATAATTAAAAAAAATAAAAGGTATTAAAACATTTTTTTAAATATAGACAGTGTTTATATATGACAGTATACACAACAAAATTACAAACTAATAAAAAGTGTATTAATGATACTAAAATAACTGGTGCTTAAAGGCAAATCCATTCGGCAACGAGTTGAATGTAAGGTCTTTCCAAACAACTGTGAACATATTTTCAATGTCACGTTTTATTAAAAATTATTAAATTCTAAAATGATTCAATTAAAAATCACTTGTTACGCCAAGCAGCTTGTTCAGTTGTGTCTTCCTTTCAGCAATATTTACACAATATGTTTTACTGAGCCAGCATCATTTTGCTATGTAAGGATGCCAGTTGAGTTTTCCTCAAGCATGATTCCAGTCTTGAATTTTAATGTAGACTTCAGCAATGAATATACAGGTCCTTCTCAAAAAAATTTGCATATTGTGATAAAGTTCATTATTTTCCATAATGTAATGATAAAAAATAAACTTTCATATATTTTAGATTCATTGCACACCAACTGAAATATTTCAGGTCTTTTATTGTTTTAATACTGATGATTTTGGCATACAGCTCATGAAAACCCAAAATTCCTATTTCAAAAAATTAGCATATCATGAAAAGTTCTCTAAACGAGCTATTAACCTAATCATCTGAATCAACCAATTAACTCTAAACATCTGCAAAAGATTCCTGAGGCTTTTTAAAAACTCCCAGCCTGGTTCATTACTCAAAACCGCAATCATGGGTAAGACTGCTGACCTGACTGCTGTCCAGAAGGCCATCATTGACACCCTCAAACGAGAGGGTAAGACACAGAAAGAAATTTCTAAACGAATAGGCTGTTCCCAGAGTGCTGTATCAAGAAAACTCAGTGGGAAGTCTGTGGGAAGGAAAAAGTGTGGCAAAAAACATTACACAATGAGAAGAGGTGACCGGACCCTGAGGAAGATTGTGGAGAAGGACCACAATCAGAAGAGGTGACCGGACCCTGAGGAAGATTGTGGAGAAGGACCGATTCCAGACCTTGGAGGACCTGCGGAAGCAGTGGACTGAGTCTGGAGTAGAAACATCCAGAGCCACCGTGCACAGGCGTGTGCAGGAAATGGGCTACAGGTGCAGCATTCCCCAGGTCAAGACACTTTTGGGCTACAGAGAAGCAGCACTAGACTGTTGCTCAGTGGTCCAAAGTACTTTTTTCGGATGAAAGCAAATTTTGCATGTCATTCAAAAATCAAGGTGCCAGAGTCTGGAGGAAGACTGGGGAGAAGGAAATGCCAAAATGCCTGAAATCCAGTGTCAAGTACCCACAGTCAGTGATGGGCTGGGGTGCCATGTCAGCTGCTGGTGTTGGTCCACTGTGTTTTATCAAGGGCAGGGTCAATGCAGCTAGCTATCAGGAGATTTTGGAGCACTTCATGCTTCCATCTGCTGAAAAGCTTTATGGAGATGAAGATTTGGTTTTTCAGCACGACCTAGCACCTGCTCACAGTGCCAAAACCACTGGTAAATGGTTTACTGACCATGGTATTACTGTGCTCAATTGGCCTGCCAACTCTCCTGACCTGAACCCCATAGAGAATCTGTGGGATATTGTGAAGAGAAAGTTGAGAGACGCAAGACCCAACACTCTGGATGAGCTTAAGGCCGCTATCGAAGCATCCTGGGCCTCCATAACACCTGAGCTGTGCCACAGGCTGATTGCCTCCATGCCACGCCGCATTGAAGCAGTCATTTCTGCAAAAGGATTCCCGACCAAGTACTGAGTGCATAACTGAACATAATTATTTGAAGGTTGACTTTTTTTTTGTATTAAAAACACTTTCTTTTATTGGTCGGAAGGGTCAGTTGGCATCATGATTGAGCCTTTCAGAGTAACAGTCTCTCTCTGAAAGTCAAGTTGGGCTGGGCAAAGGATCACCAATTCCCCGAATGCTGCGGCGAAATATAGTGGAGCAATATCAGAAAGGAGTTCCCCAGAGAAAAATTGCAAAAAAGTTTGAAGATATCATCATCTACAGTGCACAATATCATCCAAAGATTCAGAGAATCTGGAAAGATCTCTATGCATCAGGGTCAAGACTGGAAAACCATACTGGATGCCCGTGATCTTCAGGCCAGACAGCACTGCATCACATACAGGAATGCTACTGTAATGGAAATCACAACATAGACTCAGGAATACTTCCAGAAAACGTTGTTGGTGGACACAATCCACCCTGCCATTCTCCGCTGCCAGCTAAAACTCTATAGATCAGAAACAAAGCCATATCTAAACATGATGTTTTCTCTGGGCCAAGGATCATTTAAAATGGACTGTGGAAAATTGGAAAACTGTTCTGTGGTCAGACGAATCAAAATTTGAAGTCCTTTTCTGAAAACACTCAGTTCAGAAGCCTGCGTCTCTGATGGTATGGGGTTACATGAGTGAGTGTGGTATGGACAGCTTACACATCTAGAAAGGCACCATCAGGCTGAAAGGTATATTTATACCAGACCCCACACTGCATCAATTACAACGTCATGGCTGCGTAGAAGAAGGATCTAGGTACCAAAATGGCCAGCCTGCAGTCCAGTTCTTTCACCAATAGAAAACATTTGGCGCATCATAAAGAGGAAGATGTGACAACGCAGACCCAAGACAGTTGAGCAACTAGAAGCCTGTATTAGACAAGAATGGGACAACATTCCTATTCCTAAACTTGATCAACTTGTCTCTTCAGTCCCTAGACATTTGCAGACTGTTAAGAAGAGGGGATGTCACACAGTGGTAAACATGGCCTTGTCCCAACTTTTTTGGGATGTGTTGATGCAAAAATAAAAAAAAATAAAAGTCAGTAGAATAAAAATAAAAGTAAAATAAAAAAAACTACTTATTTTCCCTTTAAAAGTATAAATTTTCTAAGTTTAAACATTTGACATGTCATCTATGTTGTATTCTGAATAAAATATTTAAATTTGAAACTTTCACATCATTGCATTCTGTTTTTATTCACAATTTGTACAGTGTCCCAACGTTTTTTAGAATCGGGTTTGTATATATGAAGTGAATAACACTGGTTATCTCTTCATCACAGCACCTGTTAGTGGGTGGGATATATAAGGTAGCAAGTGAACATTTTGTCCTCAAAGTTGATGTGTAAGAAGCAGGAAAAATGAGCAAGCATAAGAATTTGAGCGAGTTTGACAAGGACCAAAGTGTGATGACTAGACAACTGAGTGGAGTGTTCCCGGTCTGCAGTGGTCAGTACTGAGTTTCTATCAAAAGTGATCCAAAGAAGGAACAGTGGTTCCTGAACTGGTGAGCATCAGAACTGGACCACGGAGCAATTGAAGAAGGTATCCTAGACTTATGAATCAAGTTTTCTTTTACATCTCTTGGATGGCTGGGTCCGTTGCTTACCTGGGGAACACATGGCACCAGGATGCACTATGGGAAGAAGGCAAGCAGGCAGAGACAGTGGTATGCTTTGGTCAATGTTCTGCTGGGGAAAAGGGGCCTTGGATGATATTTTGACACGTACCACCTACCTAAGCATTGTTGCAGACCATGTACACCCTTTCATGGAAACGATATTCCCTGGTGGCTGTGGCCTCTATCAGCAGGAAAATGCACCTTGCCACAAAGCAAAAAAGATTGGACATGAAACTTGAAGTATACCATGTAAAGGTTCAGGAAAGGATTGAGGAGCACAATGAGTTTGAGGTGTTGACTTGTCCTCCAAATTCCCCAGTTCTCAATCCAATCAAGCATCTGTGGGATGAGTTGAACAAACAAGTCTAAAGGCCCTTTCACACCGGACGCGTAACGGAAAAGCAAAACGAATAAGCGAATATTTCGCATGCGAAGATTTCGCGTCAAAACCATTCACATCAGCCGCGACACGAATTTGCAACGTTTCAGAGCTCCAACATTCCAAAACATTTGCTGCGTCAGCTGAGAAAACACGGACAGTGAAGATGAGCTTTTAATTTTATTTAAAAAGACGGTTTCGGGTGCAACCCAGTCTTGAAGAACAGAGAGTCTGAAGGGGAGTATGATAATCATGTACAGGAGCTAAATCTTTATCATGGCCGGTTCTGCACTTTATACTTTCTTAAGTCTGTGGGACAATTTGAGGATCTCATCCCGAGACAGCAGCACATCTGACGAGACAAACCGCGCTCTTCAGGAACCAATCCATCTGGTCTGTTTCCAGTTCAGTCACAATGTAAACATTTAAGTGCCACAGACATACTGATGGCAACACATTCACTTTCCATAATCGCGGACATAAGGCTAAAAAAAAAAAACGATATATAAAAGGTTAACTTAGGTTATTGCTGTCTGTAAACACAGTAGTAAACACAGCTGCAGATGCACAGCTTTGACTAGACCTACAGCTGTAATCTCATGAGATATGCCATACCTGGCAAAGGTTAATGTTGAGTGAATAGCTCATGACATCAACTGGACATTTCATCACCTTTGTTTACTTGTATGTGATTGGTTGAAGCCGTTTTTTGACACCGCTAGAGTAAAAAGTAAAATGCCATTTTTTGGTGTATATATGTGTGTGTGTGTGTGTGTGTGTGTGTGTGTGTGTGTGTGTGTGTGTGTGTGTGTGTGTGTGTGTGTGTGTGTGTGTGTGTGTGTGTGTGTGTGTGTGTGTGTGTGTGTGTGTGCGTGTGCGTGTGCGTGTGTGTGTGTGTGTGTTTTTGTTGAGTATCATATTTCTTACATCAGGCTTTCATGGCTCATATGCATGCATTGCACTTAAAAATTGAGAGATGGATCAATAAATGTTCCCCAAAAGCCTGTTGTGTAATATTTGACATTTACATGAAAAAAATTACTTTGTAAAAACCATTAGAGATTTCACAGTAAAAAAAAAAAGACTTTACTTGATAAAAAAAATACCAATTATCAATTAAAGAGCAGAAGGCATAAAGTTTATTGAGAAGTTACTGGGAAAATGTATTTCAGAATTTGCTAGGCATTCGCATATGAAATATGATACAGTAGGCTAATACTTATAAATAGGCATTCTACTTATTGTTTAACAGAATTTTAGAAAGAGTGTTTACTTTAATAAATGTTTTAAAAATGTGGCTAAAATGATTTGCCAAACAAGCATTCTTTTTTCAATTAAATTTTTACCAGCAAAGAGGTGACATATCCTGGGGGATACAAACACTAAAATAAAAAGTAAAAGTCATGTTTCAAAAAAAAAAGTAATGAAATTGTATTATATTGGTCCTAATAAGATGGGAAATAGCAATAAATGCATTTTCTGATGTCTCTATGATTTTGCCCTTTTTAGGGGTAAGGATTTCCGTAAAGTCTGTCCTCCAGCCACACCATGGATATTCTTTTCACCTCTTCCTTCCCCGTTTTATGCCAGCACTCCAGAGGTTATAATCTTACAACTTTCTGTCCTGACAACCAAAAGGTAAATTCAACACCTCCTGCTCTGGTTAACCCACCAGCGTTTGGGATGTCCTACTTCACCATGACCCTCGGTGCCTCCTCAAACATAATTGCACTAGCAATCCTATCCCATTCCTACGCCCGCTTCCGGCGACGAGCCAAAGCGCCGTTCCTACTGCTGGCTTCAGCCCTGCTTCTGAGTGACTTGGCAGGTCACCTGATCACAGGGGCTTTGGCACTTCACCTCCATCTTGAAAGGGTGAAGCATCATGGGGCGGCAGTGGCAGTGGAGCCTCCTCAGGTTTACTGCAAATTATTTGGCGCTTGCATGGTGTTTTTCGGCCTTTGCCCTCTGCTGCTGGGCAGTGCGATGGCAGTGGAGCGCTGCATAGGTATCACGCGACCTCTTCTGCACTCGATGGTTGTCACCATGACACGCGTCCGCCTTACTGTCCTCCTGATTGCCTCCACAGCTCTCACTTTAGCGGGACTCCCTCTGATGAATGTGGGCAACTACACACCACAGTTCCCCGGCACCTGGTGTTTCTTACCTGTGAGCGGTCCGCTTTCCACCGCTGACGCCAACCTTGCTTTGGCTTTCTCCATACTGGGGCTTATAACATTGAGCGCCTCAGTTGTGTCTAATACTATAAGCGGACTGAAATTGCTCCAGGCAAGGTGTAGGGGCCGATGTGTTAAGTCAAACACTGTTCGGAAACATGGATCCCTCTCATCCTCGTCTCTGCATTCCCTGGATGTGGAAATGATGACTCAGCTGGTCGTGATAACAGTGGTCTCCTGCATCTGCTGGAGTCCCTTCCTTGTGAGTGATTTGTTGTTCATTTGATAAACACTTTTATGTTTCACTGCATTTGTGTTTTCTGGACTTTTTGACTTTTTCCTTTTTATTTCACAGATTTATATCCTCATATCCATTGGCAGGTTTTATAAAGGAATTAGCAGACCAGTGCGTCAGTGTGAGAAGCTGCTTCTCTTGGCTCTACGCTTGGCCAGCTGGAATCAGATTCTGGACCCATGGGTTTACATCCTCCTGCGGCGAGCGGTCCTTCGGAGAGTCCTTCAGATGCTGCAGCCGGACAGAGCTGTGTTTACACAGAGCAGCTCCTACAGAGACTCACACAGAAAGCAAATGAGTTTACACTGATTACACAGTTGTTCACTAAATTTGTCTAAATTTCCAAAAATATATGAAAGAAATTTTGTGTATATTTTCCCAAGTGAAAAAGGAATGCGCTTGACTGATTGAATTGTGTGCATAGTATACTTCACGTTTTTTTGTTTGTTTGTTTTGTTTTTTACTTTACTTGCAGATAATATAATATAAATGGAATAAAACACCTGGTATTACTTTACCTTTTGGTGTAAATGGGGTCTAAAACATTTGAGCTTATCCACTTTCAAACACTTAGAGTGAGTTGAAATTGCATTCAGACGGATTGCTTTCGTAATGTCATGGTCGAATGTCGAACAGCCACCAAAGACCGCCTACTGAATTAATGTGATTATGGGAACATTAGTGGACAAAAGAGATGGGTTAAAACACCAGTAAAACCCCAAACATGTAAATTAACTGGGTATACGTCCTTCACTGTAAAAAAGAAAAGTTGACATAACATAAAATTGTAAGGCAACATGCTACACAGCGTTTTTGAGTTTACTCAACTTTTACAGAAAGCAGTTCACTCAACTCCATTAACTGAGTACGGTCACATGTCTCCCAATTTACGTTTTTTTGTTTTTTTTGTTCTTTTGTTTCGAATTTGTATTTTTATGTCACCATCATGGTGATTAGTGTTTTCTTTAGTTGGGCAGTTTGACGACTTTTAAATGCTAGTGTTTTTTCTGGTTATATAGTGGTTTAATTTATTGATTTTATGACTGAGTTTAATATGAGCAATACACTATTAACTTTGTTTTATTGTGATTCTAGAAAAGATCCAGCACAGTTTTAATCAGAAAAGCTGAATAAGGTTTAAAACCGATTGTACATTAAGCACTTTAACTCTCCTGTGAGCTTTACTCTCACAGACATCAAGAATCAGCCCATGAATCTCAACAATGGTGACATGCTTCATGCCGCAGTGCATGTTGGGTACCACAAACCAGTGTGTTTTGCATGATGCACCCAGAATGCATTGTTAACTTGTTAACTTGCAATTACAAATGGAATTTACAATTAATACTAGGTTGGTCCAACAATTGTTAAAACAACTTATTTTCACTGGTTAAAGGTGTCCTAGAATGATTTGAAACAATATGTTAAATTGTTTGCTTATATCTACATAGAGGGTATGTGGCTTATTTAAGGGCAAAAATTGTCCAGATACAGTTTTACAGGTCCATTTACAACCCTATAAATTGTCCCTAGGACGTAATGGATGTAATGCTCTGTTTTTGCCTTATTTGGAAGGGTCATGAATATTAATGTTGAGCTCTGCTCTGATTGGCTTATTTCAGCAGCTCACAGCAGTTCAGCGAAGCGGCTCGTGAGTCCTGACCGTCCTGACAGCACACAGACCGACTGAACTACACCGAAAACACCGACTAGCTCTTCTGGCACTGCAAGGTTGTATTATTGAAAAAACAAGCTCTGCAATGAGTCGCACGATAACTACGTAACGTTACACGTTGCGGCATTAGTTTCAGCTTTTGTTCACACAGCACTCGTCCCGGGTCGAATACCGCAATATTACTAGGTCCCCGACCCGGGTCGAATTCGGTAATCAATCCCGGGACGTGGTTGCTTTCACACAGAAGGCGACCCGGCAATGTTCCGGGAATATTGCGGGTCCGACGTGCAGTGTGAAAGGGGCTCAAGTCTTCCAGAATCGCGGTCAAAGCTGATTCGAAAGACCGCCGCCGTTCGCCAGTTTCTGTGTTTACAAGAAGCACGCAAACGCAACTCGGCCGTCGTCATTATGGCCCCGCCCGCCGACTCTATACACGACGTGATTGGCCCATCCAGATTGTGAGGAATACAGCTCAGAAGGGTATTGAGAGTTCCTAGACGACACTTGCGGGCATATTAAATTAGCTGCCGCTAGGGTGCGTCTAGATTTCTAGGCTAAGACAATGGTATTTGATACTCACTGTATGTGATGTCCATGTACTGTACTCTTATTATTTCACTATGGCAAGGGTCATACAATTTTTCATTCTAGGGCACCTTTGTTACATTTAATGGTCCAGTTAAATAAAACATAATCATTATTTTTATGAGTTGGATTTTTTACAGTGAGACAATTAAAATATTTCTATGTTTAATAAAGCGTAGCCTACTTCTTTTGCACAAAGGTTGACCTTATAATTAACACAAAAAATTACCATTGTTATCATAGTAAAACACCAAAGAAAACTATCCACCTTATATTTCAGGTAAGAGTGACCATAGCCATTTGTTATTTAAATATGTCTGGCTGGCTTCCAGTGTCATTCGATTCGCTTTCAGTTATTTTTTGCTATACAAAACAGCTTGTTATGCTACTTGATATTGCTAACTGTATTTCTTACCATATTATTTTCTTTTAATGTATTGTCTTAATTATGAACACACTGGTTTGTAGCAAACAGTTTTACAGTTTACTGCACTTTGATATATTCTTAAAATTAATTGGAAATCTCACATATTCACAGAAAACAACTTACTTCCACGTTGAAAAATAATGCGGACAGAATATGGATAAATCCAAGAAATCTGTTAGCATTCCTGTTCATCTCAGTAAATAAATGTGTTTTGCTAATCACTAATCAAAGGCAGAAGAAATAAAAATGCAAGAGCACCACAAAAATAATGTCAGTGGCAAAGTATATATAATCATATACAATAAAATACAGTGGATATGCTCTATTAAAATATGTTATAATATAACAGCCACTGTTGTGAATTTATGTGTATATAATAACAGGTGTGTGGTGCTTTTGTGTGCATGTGTGTGTGTGTGTGTGTGTGTGTGTGTGTGTGTGTGTGTGTGTGTGTGTGTGTGTGTGTGTGTGTGTGTGTGTGTGTGTGTGTGTGTGTGTGTGTGTGTGTGTGTGTGTGTGTGTGTGTGTGTGTGTGTAGACCTGTACAAGTCAAAAGTTTGTAAACACTGTAAATATCTTTGATGTTTCTGAAAGAAGTCTCTTGTGCTCATCAAGCCTGCAATTATTTGATCAAAAGTACAGAAAATATATTGTGAAATATTATTACAAAAATAATGGATTTCTCTTTTAATTTTAATTTTTAATTTTTAAAGCTGAATTACCAGCATCATTACTCCAGTCTTTAGTGTCACATGATCCTTCAGAAATCATATGATGAATTGTTACATAATATCAATGTTAGAAACTCCTGCTGCTGAATTTTTTTCTTTTTTTTAGAACCTGTGATACTTTTTTCAAGATTAATATAAAAAGTTACAAATAACAGCATTGATTGGGAAAAAAAAATCTGATATGAAGGCTATTCAGCATATTAGAATGATTTCTGAAGGATCGTGTAAAAAATCATGAATATTAAGCTTTTTATTACAGAAATAAATAAATAATATATAATATATAATTAATATTTTAAAGTATATTCAGATAGAAACCCGTAATTTTAAAATGTAAATAATATTTAATAATATTTTTGATAAAATAAAGTAGGCTAGGCCTACTTAGCGAGAATTGGTTATCAATATGTTTTTGAGGGGTGCAGGTGATGTGTTCACTCAACAGAAAACCTTTTTTTTTTTGGCATACAAACGTTTGTGTTCATATAAAACCGCATAGAACTGTTCATAAAAAACTATTTATATTTATTTAAATATAAAGTAACAGAATTACCCACGTGTCTGTGTTATTTGAATAGGCCTACGCAAATAAATACCATAAAACAAAATCCATTTTAACAGCAGCAGTGACGAGAACGCGACGACTTTTACACTTTTATTGTGAAAAATACCCTCTTTTTCAGCCATTTTGAAAAGCTTTCTCACCAACTCCGGCTTCATGTTGCTACAAACAGCAAGTGGGTGTTAGTAGTAAACACATAGTTTGTCAAAAACGTGCAGCACATGAAGTGAAGATATTTTCAGAGCTCTGCAAATAACGGACTGTCGTAGCAAGTTCCCCCCTCTGTGTTCGCGGACGCTCGTGTTAACTTTCACAGGGGTCAGTAGTTTGGACATAACTGTGATCAGTCACCCTCTAATTGCACAGCAAGGTCGTCCCATGTCTTGACATATCAGGGCTGGCTGAACTATATTTGTCTACCATAGGTAAGTTTTCATGACAGTTTTATTGTTTTATGATACCATCATAAACACCCATTAGACAGTATGTCCCAACTAATACATTGTGTTGCTTGAGTATCAAAGTAATGACTTCCCAACGCTGCTGCTTATGTTTGAAAAGTGATGTGCCGCATGTACCTGTTTCAGGATGCACTATGTGGCGAGTGGCTCCCTGTCCTTCGGTTCTCTGGGCCTGCTCCGTCTATTTGGGGCATCTTGGTCCTGGAGCCTTGCAGCTGGTCTGGGTGTTTACTTAGGGACTGGAGGCTGGCGGTACCTTTATGTGGTTGTTCGTACGGCTAAAAGGGACATCAAGTGAGTGACTGATATGTCATAAACTACAAATTATGCTTTCTGAAAAATGAAAATCAGAATGAAATGTGGTTTCCTATTGGTCGATCTCATGTGAGTGACAGGTTGTCCCACCCCACCCTCATAAACACATCATCAGAGAAGATATAAGTTGCTGCAAGAGGGAGGGGAAGCTATTTTGATTATTAAAGAGGACATACATAAAGCCAGATAAATAATTTATTATAAATACAGTATTCCAAAAAAGGCCCATTTTGATTTCATGGTGACAAAATGTCATAACCCTGGTAAAGTTTGGCAGACTTCTCCAATCCTTTCATCCGCTTAAACTACGTCCCTTCTTACAATCGACCCAAAGTTCGCGTTTAAATCTGCCTCCATCTAATCAACAACTGATGGACTGAACTAAGTGCCTGCCCTACGTTTGTTTTCTTTTAGAAATTCAGTCACACTAGAATTTACATCACAATACACAAGAAATGACTATATTCCTACCATTTCATCACAACTTTAAGGAATATTTTGCCCCAAAAAATTGATTATCATAATTTAAGGCCTGTTCACATCAAGAAAGATAACTATAACTACAACTATATTAGTATCCACACCAGCGCACAATGGCATTTGAGCTCTTTAAAGAAGGATGGATTCTGATTGGCTGTCAGAGTTTTTATTGGTTATCAGCTGGATAAAATCATTCAAGTGATTCCAACAATATTGTTTCTATGTACTGTTATCGTTATACTTGGAAAAAAAATTAGAGCAGTTTTTAAAACTATTTTTTTATCCTATGTCCTGTATAAAACAGCTATATTTTCTATTGTCTTTCTTATTTATGTTTTAAAAAGCACATGTCACACAGAAGTCACTTTCAAACAAATGCAGCTGGTCCAACTTGAACTTCTTGCAGAATTATCATTGGGAAATCATTCATCCGCACAAAATTCCCAATTGCGTGGATTACTGTTGAAATGACTGGATTTTGCGCATGAACAACGTTAAAAGTGACCGCACCTTCACTGACAATGGATCTGATGTGGCACATATTAAGGAATGACTTTGATTATTCAAATGAGAGCTATGAAAGATGGGAAAATTACCTAAATGACTTAAATGTAATTTCAGCAGGTGTGAATAACTGATTATTTCCTCTTGTCCATCAGTGGGCTTTATGTGCTGCTGAGGGTTAAACTGGCGCTGTGGCATCATATCCGTCACCAAAATACCATACCCTCCATCTTTGCACAGACCGTGGCTCAACACCCAGATAAACCTGCGCTTGTGTATGAAGCCACTGGGGAATCGTGGACTTTCTGCCAGTTAGATCAGATCTCCAATGCTGTGGCCCATTGGGCACTGAGCCAAGGCTGGACCTCAGGAGATGTGGTGGCGCTCTTCATGGAGAGCCGGCCGCTTCAAGTTGCGCTCTGGCTTGGCCTGGCCAAAGTAGGTGTAGAGGCTGCACTCATTAACTTCAACCTCCGACGGGATTCGCTCCTGCACTGCGTGGGTGTGTCAGCATCCCGAGGGATGGTGTTTGGAGCAGAGCTAGCAGACGGTGAGTCGAAAACCTTCTCTTTGAACATTTGATCTTGACCATCCAACTAATTGCACATGCCTCCCTTTGTGTATGTAGCCGTGTCTGAAGTGAGCTCCTCCTTGAGTGAGGCAATGGTGCGGTTCAGCACGGGAGACCTCAGACCTGACCAGATGGCCGCTCTGAAATGTCAGCCCCTCGACCTCATTCTGGCATCTGCCCCTCGACACCCACCATCCTGCACTGTGTCCAAAGGCTTCAATGGTGAGATTCACAGTATTACGAGGCTTTACTTGTAGAGCAGAGGTGTCAAACACGTGGGCCATGGGTCAGATACAGCACATGGAGGAGTAAAAGACCCTATTCACACATGGTATTAAGATGCATTTTGGTCGATTGGATCACAAGTGGACGATGCTAAACACAAGTGTAAACGGGGGGTAAAATGTTTTGAGCTTGTCCACTTTTGACCACTTTTAGAGGTAGTGAAAATTAGAAAGGGTTGCTTTGGTAAGTGTGGATGCTCATGTGGTCGAATGCATTCGAAGAGCCACAAAAGACAACCTACTCTCCACGTACTTACCTAATGCGTAAACATTATGGGAAGCGAGCGCAATAGCCATACGGGATTTAAACTTTGTCGGCTGAAGACGGAAAACAAACCAAGCACGTTGTTCTCTCACCATTCCTGATTTCTAACATGCACAAAAAATATGGACGTAGTGTCTGTGACGTCACCCATAGGATTCTGAAGGATAAAGTAGAGACTAGCTGGCCATTGCCATCTTGGCAGAGCGTCACACCCAGATTTGGGGGGAGTGATATGGCCAAAAAATCATATCTCTATTTTTTTCTTGGGGGGTCAATGAGATTCTGCTCCCTTCTGGAGCCTGTCTCTAGTGGGCAGTCTATGAATTGCAGTTTATGTTACTTCTGTATTAGCTTCAACAGAAACTGGGGGAGGTTGCAGCTTGGAAAAAAACATATTTACCTGCCCATAGACTCCTCTCAAAGAAATCAGGACAGAAGTGGTTGAAAGTCGGCAAAAGAGACTAAATACCAGGTTTAAAAAAATATATATCTTCCTCGTCTACTCAATCGCCGAAAAACACCTTAATTCTATGTATAAACTAGGGTTGAAACGATACGTGTATTCGTACCAAACGGTTTATGGGTCAAGTTCCAAATGGAATCTGTATGCCCCATGTGATCGTCCCTATGTGAGCAGGGCACGTGCTGTGCAGCCCCACATGTAGCAGTTAGGAATACACTTGGCAAGTTGAAAAAAGCGAGCAGCATAATGTCCTTATTATTTTCAGCTGCGACGTTCCCGTGACAACTCAGCACAGTGTCCGACAGCAGATGTCGCAGTTTTAACAGCATAATTATTTTTCTTTTCTTATTTTTAGCCTAACTTGCAAATAAAAATATACATTTTATATTTTTAAAAGTTTATAAAATATGCTATATAATACTGTATATAAAAAGTTATATATAAAAACTCTTAAAAATGTGATTTGTATATTTATTTATGCCGGCGCTGCATTTTCACAGGAATAACCCAGCTGAAGATAATGAGGAAATTACGCCGCTCCCTTTGCCAGGTGCATTCCAAATGGCTACATACAGCACCACGCGTGTGCCCTGCTCACATAGGGATGATCATATAGGGCATACAGATTCCATTTGGAAATTGCCCCTTGAACCGTTCAGTACGACTAGCGTACCCATTTGACCTCTAGTGTAAACGGTGCCTGAACTGGCCTGTGGAAGGATATAAGGAAAAAATGTGGTACAGTAACACTTTATTTTAAGGTGACACTTTCATGTCCCTACATGTACTATAGTAATAACAGTAACTCATGTATAATTACAAGTACCTATACCTAAACCATGCTCCAACTGTGATCGTAACTCTATAGTAAGTACTTGTAGTTAATTAAAATTACTCAGTACTCCGTAAGCACTGAGATCATTAAGTATATCACTTACATACATGCACAAACATGCCTCGAGAGTCACAGAGTAGTGTTTAGTTATTGAATGACTGCATATTTGAACAAATTGTTTGAGTGAATTATTTATTATTCAATGACCCATCCATAAAGTGTAACCAATTAAAAATGGCCTTCATAAGCTGTGCTTCATAAGTATATTGTTGTCGTCCAGCCCTACAAAATGAAAACACCTCTTGGACACCTCTGCTGTTGAGGCTCAGTTCGAGAAGTGTTTGAGGGATGGCTCAAGTTGTATTATTAGTGTCCTCATTTGTGCTGTGTATGCACATTACTTTGACTATCAGTGCACTGGAGTGTTACATTTATTTCACATCTTGTGCTTTTATGATCTCTGCTGCAGCAGTTTTGTAGCAAAACTTTGTGTTGTGGCCCATTATGGAAGTTTTTATGGAGGTGAGTTAAAAAAAAGAAATCTAGACAATTGTTTTTTAGCCCAAATGGAGGACAAGCTTTAGGACAGATATTAGAATGATGTGTAAACCTTGTCTATCTGTTTATCCAGATGGCTAGTTGTGTTTATTGTCAGTTATTATTACGTAACATATTTTTGATGTCCTCCCTACCAATAAGAGTGTATTCCACTTCTCCTTGATTGTATTTTGTCACAACTTTGAGTAGTATATTAATTATATTTTTAATTTGCAAGTTATCGATGCATTACCTCAAATGAATGGTTACCTCTCTTGTGAAGTGATGGCGATTTAGCAAGTGGTCTTCAGTTCTGTTTAAAAGCTCTTTTGATGATAAGACGATAATTGAGAAAGAGAAAGTAATGACAGAAAATATAGATTAAGAAATATTTAAGAATGTCAGAATAGCGTAGTTCCACTAATGCTCAGTATAGACAATGCCGAATTTCTAACTACTACCATTATGTAGTATATATTGTGGACTAGGAATGTCAAGGTATAAAATTTCAGTAGTTGATATTAATAGTGAATTTCACTGTTGTCAATACAATTTTCTACTACAGCAAAAGCTAAAATGCCATTGCTTTTCTGCTGATATGTTTTCTTTAAGGTTACTTTGTTTAAAGTTTTTCAGATATCTAATTGCTTAACATTATCACGAATTAGACTGCTAATAGTTAAGACATGTCGAGATATTTCATTCTGTGACACTCACTGAATTACACAAAGAAACCATATGACATCTTTATCATTTCATTGTGTATTATGCTGCACACCATTTTTTTAGTAGGCTGCACTGCACACTCGACAGTTTCCATTAAAGTACTAATGGTAGTTTTATGTTTCTCATACAGATCATTTGTTCTATATCTACACTTCTGGCACCACAGGACTCCCTAAAGCTGCTATAGTGGTGCACAGCCGGTAACCTGCTCGCAGTCACTCCATAATCTTACAAATGAGCTTTTCCTTAGAAAAGAAACAAGCTTTTATTAAACTACTTTTATTTCCTAGATATTACAGGATTGCTGCTTTCGGGTACCATTCTTTTCGTATGCGGCCAGACGACATCATCTATGACTGTTTACCACTCTACCACTCAGCAGGTGTGTTGTGCATATTTATAGAAAGAGCGACATGTCTGTGATAAGTTACAAGCTGTTAGAAATTGCAGATTTTACAAATAGATCAACTTCTGTTGGATTTATTTATTAACAGGTAATATTATGGGTGTGGGCCAGTGTCTGATTCACGGTATAACTGTGGTGGTCAAGAAGAAGTTCTCAGCGAGTCGCTTCTGGGAAGACTGTATCAAACATAACTGCACTGTAAGTCACTTATATTTGGGTCATTAATGGCAAATAGGGTACATTTACAAGACAACAATGTACTAAAAATAGAGTTGTTTTTCCTTTGCGTTTGTCACGTAGACACGTACAGATGACACTGTAGTCAAAACGATCCCCATACACAAGGATCCAAAAAAAACATGTGTTATCAATGCTGCCAGGCCAGTAGTTTGCAATGTCACTTCATAAAAAAACACTATGTTTCTATAGACTGAAAATGTGATATGCATGTGCATGATGTCATTATTTCAAAAATTCACGTCTATGTAGCTTACATAATGATAATGGTAGTGTTTAAAAAAACGTGCATTTTGAAACCTGTTTTCAAAAGTTTGTGTTTCCAGGCCCCCAAAACGCCATTTTTTTGTGTATATTAATGGCATCGTTTATTGGTTACATTTAATGGTAACATTTGCATCGTTTCATATGTTCATTTAAAAACATATTTTCAACAAAAATTAGCTTTCAGTAATTCATATTTCCCTTACATCTGAGTGTAGTCTTGTATAGCCAGACCTTCAGACTAACGGTAAAAGATCTGGACACCATAAGCAGCTTTCATCGGTCAAGGACCACCCAAGGTCTGACTGACATGTAAAGCAACTGATCACAGTTTGTTTTGCTCAGCGTCATGTATAGAGGTCAATATCAATAACAGACCGGCATGCAGCCATAGATCGTTCATTCAAGTACGTCTTTCAAACATCTGCTTGAATTCGGGAGAACTGACGTCATTTGCCACCATTGCTTTTTTAATGATGTCCATGTCCTTTTTTTCCTACTTAAACATTCATAGGTTATATATTAATCTGTGTAATGTGAGAGGCAAAATTGGGACACTTGAACCATGTAATGTAAATGTGGCCTAAGTACATCAATCAAAACTCTTGGAGGACTTTTAAAGAGTCTATGCCGTGGACTAGGGCTGGGACAACGCATCAACGTCATCGATGACGTCGACGCAAAAAATACGTCGACGCAAAATATGCGTGTCGATTCGTCAGACTCAAAATAAAGATGGTGGCGCCGGAGAGTAGTAGCAACCATAGATATACATAATAAAGTATATTATGTAATTAAGTATATTATTTATTATGTATATCTATGGTAGCAACACGAGTAGCTCCTCAGACTTTCAGAAGTGCAAGGCTTGCGGGTTGGCGCGCAGCGCGCACGGAGCACAGGTGCGCATGCACGCGTTTTGTCTTGTTTCTGCACACAGGAAGACAGATGTTTAAATTAAGTTACGGTACCGACATCCAGTTATGGTGTCCCGCCTTTGTTTTACTGTCTATTAAAGTCTGCCGCGTTTAAGTTACGGTGTAGCCTGTGTACTGTCATACATGTTTTCATAATGCAGAATATTCACTCAGCACGCTGTCAGGCAGTTTGGGGCTGCCCACTGCACGAGTGTGTGCACTCGAATGCCGTGACAGCATGCACTCACGCATACAATCAGTAGTAACAGTTCGCAATTATATCCATATATCCTACCTTTTCTTGTACACCCGATAAAATCCATGGCAATGAACGTCATCGGGGATATTTAATCCACAAGCATTCTGAGAATTATTCCTACTTGTCGTTCACATCAATCTAAAAGTTGTCCTTTTAGGCTATAGGCGATTTTCATTCAAAGATGTAAAAGTAATTGCTATGTAGCCTATTGTATCATTTTTTTGCTAGATAAAAACATTAAAAACATATTGCAATAAATAATTACTCTGTTTAGCCTATGAATGGGCAATCCGATCCAGTCAGTGCTGTCATTAGAGTGTGATAGCCAAACTTAACCCTTGATTAACCAGCGGCACTATTTGCTATTTATCTTATTCCAATCCCATGCATTTTTACATGATTTGTTATTTGTTCTATTTTTTATATCTTTGCATTATATATGCAAATGTTTACTCATTAGAAATAATCTTGTTCATATAATTCAGTGTCACCTATCAACCTGTAAGTTTTGCTGCACAGCAATGAAGATACTCTTTACAAGACGTATTGTGTCCTTAATAATGGCATCATAATGCAACCAAAGCACATGATGGTAATAAGAAGATGGCTATAATTAATTGTAAATCATCCAAAATAAATGCCATGATCATTAGATTTTATACAGGTGTTACTATATTGATTTTGTAAATGGTGATCAGCAACCAATATTGATAATATGGAAGTTACTGCCTTTTGCCTTGGCATGACTCCACATTTTTTGCAGACAATACAAAGGCAGAGTGCAGTAACTTCAAAATAGGGTGTGCGTGCGTGCGTGTGTGCGTGCACTTTATGATTTTATTGAATGCATTGTTCTTGTATAGTCTTTTACTTTGGAATTTTAAGAGCAATAAACATATATTGCAATGTTAAGGAATTAGTTTTTTTCATTCAGATAATTAAATCAACATGTATAAATTGCTATTAGGCAATTAATGGGGAGATAATCGAATCGAATCGGACAGGAAAAATTAATCGTTAGATTAATCGATGCATCGAAAAAATAATCGCTAGATTAATCGTTTAAAAAATAATCGTTTATCCCAGCCCTACCGTGGACTTCACATACTTTTGAAAATCCAGTGTTTAGTTGATCCTGATAAGCACCCATTGTCACACCCATTGAAAATACATCAACTTCATTCTTCTATGAGGGTCACGACGGCTGTAGTTCCAGGCAGAAATCCTGTAGAATTCAACTAATCAGATGATGACTCCTGAAGTGTTTCCGTTTCATGTGCCATATGCATCAGACGTTCAGCCAACAGTTGGGCATAATGATGTTTAAGGCTCAGAGCAGAGTCTACACAATTTTTTTCATTACAAATATTCAGTTGTATGTTTTTGAGGTGAAAAGATGCCTTGAATCACGAAAATCAATGATTTCTTTTTCTTGGCCATTTGACTCTGACCTAACCTGAAATAGAATTGTACTTATTTGATATTTCTAAAAGATATTAAATACCTAAATGTATTTTAATACAGAATTTGAAAATATTCATTTTTTTAGTCATTGTTAATATGAGTTTATATTTTGGATTAATATGAGAGTATATTTTAAAGGGGGGGTGAAAAGCTGTTTCATGCATCCTGAGCTTTTTACACTGTTAAAGACTTGGATTCCCATCCTAAACATAGACAAAGTTTCAAAAACTAATGTTGGACGTTTGATAGAGTATTTCTGTGTCAAAAATACTCCTTCCGGTTTCTCACAAGTTTCGGAGAGTTTTTTTCGAGCATGGGTCGGCTTGACATTAATAGATCGGAAGGTCCTTGTATGGGCCGTACGGGCTCTTCTCCCGGTAGGGTGCGCGCGCGCGTGACTAGAGCGAGAGAGGAAATGCACGCCGTAAACAGTCTCTCAGGTGCAAATCCAGTCCTCCGTGAAGAATTATGTCGCGCGCCGTGCTCCACTTTATTCCTATGGGTGACGTCGAGCGACTTCAACGCTTCAGCACAGCATTCCGGGAAGGCAGCGCTGCATTTGAACCAATTTGAACACAGAAATGACGGGAAGCTTCACAACAACTCCATTGTTGTTCTATGTATGACGTTACACTAGTCTGATGTGCAAAACCGTTTTGCTTGCTACCTCTAAGGTCTAGTCGCTTACAATAGTCCATAAACCGAATCATGTCCTCATAAAATGCGAGTAAAGACCCACAAAGGCCACTAAATACAGTACATACCACAGAGACGGACATCCTGATGTTGCTGTTTTTCCTGTTCAATTTATTTCTGCCTCAGATTTGATTCTAGATCATTATCTGTATTAGCTGAGATAGCGATGGGTTTCTCCACGCTTGAGGACGTCACCGCTTTGTTCGCGATCGTCATTCTTTAGCTCCGCCCACACGATACGCCTCCAGGCGCTCGTTTTTTTCCGGAAATACTCGGTACAGCCCATATTTCTTTTATAAATATAATAAATAGGGCCAGGACTTTAACGCGTTAAAGTCATGTAATTAATTAATCTTAATTAACGCGTTAATTAATTACGCAAAAAAAAAAAAAAAATTAACCACACTTATTTTTGCACCGCGGAACATTTTTCAATGAATGAGTTTCGACGGACCGATTATACTGGAACACCAACTAGCACTCCGGAGTCACGACAACAACAAACCTGAGTGAACATGAACGAAGCTATGGAACGAAGAAGCTGATGAGACTGCTTTGCTTGGCCCCGTGGATGGGAAATTTTTTTTGAAAAAACGAAAGAATGGACGCGTCGTCAAGAGCATGGCAAGCTATACAACAAGGAATTTGCGTATCACCGCAGCACATCGAGCCTCAAATATCACAAATATGCTTTTGCTAAACTTAATGGCAAACATTGCACTGGTCTGCTGGACTGAAATAAATAAACAATATTTTGTTGATTAAGCTTGTGTATTCAGTCATTATTCAATGGTATACTAAAAATACATGTGAAAAATTACTTCTCATTGTTCTCAGGTCAAATATTTATATGCAATTAAAATGCGATTAATTTCGATTAATTAATTACAAAGCCTCTAATTAATTAGATTAATTTTTTTAATCGAGTCCCGGCCCTAATAATAAAACTAAAGACTTTTCGGAGATGTGAAGGATGCAATACTACTCTATAGGTACTCAAGATTGACATGAGATTGACTGAAACTGAGTGTTTCAACCCCCCCCCTAACTCTTTTCTCTGCCCACGTTTTTGATAATTGGCATAAAGAATATAAAATAATGTTTTGTTGTATGAATATCCGAACATACAATATATCAAAAGAAAGAACAGAGCCTATTTTTATCAACACTTGAATGTGGGTAAGTTTTCCAAAAAAAGCTATATTTTGAACACAAAGCTGGGAAAATAGCATTTTTGTCAAAGACTATGACCACATCCGATTCAGAACGATGATCAAAACATAGATGGAGTAAATCGAGTCCACAACACACACAAAAAGTCCTATACCCCCTGCTCCTGTTTCGACATTTCATTTGGTTCCGATTCACTGTTTAACATTTGATGATCATGTTACTTACATGAGCGTAAGCAATGCTTCTATCACTTGCTTCTGCTTCTTTGCTTGTTTTGGGATTCTGTACTCTTTCAGAAGATTGGTAATAATGCCCCCTAATTCTGTCAATGCTGGGGAAGCGTTGTGTCATAAATGACAGGAAAATTCTGTCAATGGTGGGAAAGAGTTAATGCACTTTAAATAATATACAAGTCACTTACAAGCATCTTAATGATTCTTTGTTAATGGTTGAATAAATACAAGAGTAAATAGATCTTACTCTTACAGCAGCCTTTTTTCCCTTTCTTCCAGGTTGTGCAGTACATCGGCGAGATATGCCGTTACTTGCTGTCCCAGCCTGTGCGGCCCTGTGAGCGACAGCACAAGGTGCGTTTAGCTGTAGGGAACGGGCTGCGGCCAAGTGTGTGGGAGGCTTTCATGGAGCGCTTTGGAGTAAAACAGATTGGCGAGTTCTATGGAGCCACCGAGTGCAACTGCAGCATTGCCAATATGGATGGCAAGGTCAGAAATTCTGAGAATGTTAAATATAGAAATGATTGGTGAATTTTGTCAGTTGACCGAACACTTAACCGAATGGGAAAAACTTGCTCTCGACACGGCAGGTGGGAGCTTGTGGGTTTAACAGTCGCATTCTGCCTAATGTGTACCCCATCCGACTGGTGAAAGTGAACGAGGAAACCATGGAACTGGTTCGAGACAAGCATGGACTGTGTGTGACTTGCCGACCTGGTGCGTTTACAGACAAAAACTCTTTTCTGTTTGATTTGTGTGTTTGCTAAACGAGTGTTCATGTAGTGGATTTTACGCATTTTTTTAGATCTTGTCTAAGTCTGATATACGGTGGCCTCAGAATGTATTTGGACACTTGTTTTTTTTTTTGGATTTGGACACAAATCAAATGGCATCTACACTTAGCAAGTAAAAAGGTGTTGGCGTTTTATTGCAGTAAACTTTAACAACATACACAATAAATCACTAGTTGTTCTCCTCTCACAGATTACTTTTGTGCCCGTATCATCGTATTTTCTCTTAATGTATTGTCTTCCACTGACAGGAGAGCCTGGGCTGTTGGTGGGGAGAATTAATCAGCAGGATCCTCTGCGTCGGTTTGATGGGTACGCTAGTCAGGATGCCACCAGGAAGAAGATCGCCTACAATGTATTCAAGAAAAATGACTCTGCGTATCTGTCAGGTGCACCTTTAACACACTGCAAAGAACTGTCTAAAAGTTTCTAACATTGTGGATGGTTTCAGACTAAAAGATTATATATGAGATACAATATTTGCTGATACCTCAAAACACCCAGCAATATTAGAGCCCATTTTACACGAGCATTTACATTTGTATTAACTGACAAATGCAACCAAAATATAACTTGCACTACCCAGTAAACTTATTTTATTGCTTTGGTGTCTCTCAGGTGATGTTTTAGTTATGGATGAGCTTGGATACATGTACTTTCGGGACAGGAGTGGGGACACATTTCGTTGGAAAGGTGAGAACGTCTCCACTACTGAAGTGGAGGGAACGCTGAGCAGCCTGTTGGGACAGACTGATGTAGCGGTGTTTGGAGTAAACGTACCAGGTGAGACAGAAAAAGCAGCTAAAGTTCCAAGGACCCATAATTCCAAATTAATCATCTGGTGTCCTTGTACACTGTGTGTTTGTATTAGGTGTGGAGGGAAAAGCTGGAATGGCTGCCATTGCTGACTCAACAGGAAGCTTTAACTGTAATTCTTTCCTGAGAGAGGTTCAGCAAGCTCTTCCTCCATATGCACGGCCAATATTTCTACGCATCTCCCCATGTGTAGATACCACAGGTGAGGAAAGATCCCCAAATATCATACTTCCTCAACTGGGTGATGTATTAAGTATTTTGCCATATCTGAACAGTAGTTTTGATAGAGATAGCAACATTTTGAATATCACAATGAGTAATGTATAGATGCTTGGGTTACACCTTATTTTATCGTTTGATCGCTTGTCATTTTTATTGTGTAATTATTATACATTTAATATGAATTAACTACATTTATTTACTTCATAATAAGTGTTAGGTTTGGTTTAGGGTTAGTTGCTTGTAATTACATAATTTACTTTTATTACTTTAGTAAATACATGTAACATATATAACAAGGACACTAAAATGTCCACACTAAAAAAAGTGATACAGGAACTTATTTCTGCCTTTCTCATAATTTGGGATTCTTTGTAAGAAAAAGCTCACATTTGTAAGTTATCTCTTAATTAAAACTCTTTTACACATTTGCGAGAGTTTCATAATTCCGACTCTCTCATGTTTGGGAGTCACTATTTCATAATTCTGGACCCTATTTCTATTCTCGCAATTGTGAGATATAAAATATATAAGATATATTACCTTGCTTCTGAGAAAATAAGTCAGAATTGCTAGGTAAAAAGTTGCAATTACCTTTTTTTTTTTTTTATTTATTATGGTCTTGAAAACAAGCTTCCATATTAATCTGCTATTTATTGGCCTATTACGTTTTCGAGAAGAAAAAAAATATGAAAATGAGAACTTCACTTGCAAAAATAGTTAGATGATTAATTAGTTTAATTCACGTACACTGTGTGTTTCAAAGAATTTGAAGAACTGGATTATCAATTTGTTTGCAGCATCAATCAGTAATGTTCACCGAAATCTCATATTTCAAAACGTCTTAGTAAAAATGTATTTATCTTAATAACCATGTATTGCCATTGGTGAGCATGAAAGAAATGTTTTAATATCATTGTGAGTTGTGTAGATTTATTTAAACTAGATTTCTACAGAACTCTTTTTACATTTTTGATGTGGTTGGACACAATGGCCATTTGGTTAAAATGATGGTTAATCTGACTGAAAAAAAAAAACATCCTTCTCAAATATTTAAAAAAGGGTGTGTATGCTGTGAACAGATTTCCTACTCTTACCCTTTCACAGGAACATTTAAAATCCAGAAGACCAGATTGCAAAAGGAAGGATATGATCCACGGCTCACAACTGACCAGATCTACTTTCTAAACTCCAGAGCAGGCCGTTATGAGCTTGTAAACGAGGAGCTCTACAGTGCTTTTGAAGAAGGCAGGATTTCCCTTTAAGATGAAGAAGAGAAGGTAGTCTAAACCTACTTAGTTATCTCCTAACCTGTGACCGCAATACTGCAACAGAAACCACTCCGAATAGTTCTGCTAGTATGTACTCTTTTTTTTTTTTTTTACATTCTTCAAATTTATAGTATTGCATTTGAAGTGGTTTCATCAATTTGGTAGCCTACTAGAAAGCACAAGCAGTATTTTGACAATGACAAACTGATTATCTGATATGCAATAGATGAGACTGTAAGAGTGAATTATTATTTTATTGTGTTATTTTTAGTTGATAGTAGTGCACAGGTGATGAAATACATGTGCACTCCCAATTTAACAACCACAACAACAAAAACACAACCTCTAAAGCCAACAGGATGAAAGGTGAAACTCCACTAACATGCCTGTCTTTGATACTAGACTTACACCACTACAATCCAGCAAGTTATACATTTTGAGCCTGAAGGATGAAGATTAGTGTACATTAATGAAATTGAGGTTTTTACTACTTAAGCATTATTAAAATTGCCTAACTCCAAAGTGACTTAGAGTGCTGGAAGAGACTGTGTCTTTGTAAACAGCCACAATAAAGTGCCTTAGATTTTACCTCTTCAAGCTTTACTCATGTGTGATATGTGACGAAATGAATGGCCTGACACTGATACGTGAACAAAGATGTTTGGAAAACTAAAATGGTGTAATCACATGAATAAATAAACATTTTTACTGCATTTTACCCCTCTTTTCTGATTCTTATGTCCTGACAGTCACATTTATTTTGTATCTCACAAAGAAATGCATGGGTCATATTTAAATATAATTGCTTCTTTTAAAAACAACAACAACAACAACAAATAAATAAATACAAATTAATTAATATAATTCTATTGGACAGTCACAATATCAGATTTTCACTACATTATTAATTTCTAACTTTAATGTCCTGACATCAGTGTTTAATTTTTGTATGGGTTATAACTATCAAATCACGATCTTTGTCCTATGAATGCTGTGCTCCGTGGTATAATGATGAGCTGCGCTCTAAGTAGACAGCCGGTCGTAAGCTGGAGTGTCTTTCGGGTCTGATTGTACATCACCAATCTTGGAAGGATTACTTAATTAAATATAAGGCAGAGATTACATCTGTTAGGTCCCAGTATTATTCACACATAATTGTTTAAAATCAAAGTTGTCCCAGACAATTTTTTCTAGTCATTATCAGACTGCTTAAAAGTAACAGTTCCTCCAATAAACACATTACAGCTAATCTCTGTGATGGGTTTCTTGATTGTTTCAGCTCAAAGATTGATAAGGCACGTTGTTCTATGAGTAACTCAGATTATCCCAGTTTACTTTGCCCACAGTACCTCTCATTTTTCTGGCAGTACTTTTTCTAATTTCTCCACACTTGATTTGATCTATACGAGCAAAGAAGTTTCACTAATGTTGATAGTTGATCCGGTACCAACTGGTCTGTTTAAAGCATGCTTTGCCTTTGTTAGCTCTGCTGTTTTGAGGATTTTAAATGATTAGCTGTTCCCTTTGGTGGTGCCAGCAGCTTTTAAAATTGCTGCTGTTAAACCTGCACCTAAAAGACTAATGTTGATTTGGACAATTTTAATATTTACCGTCCAACTAATCTCTTCTTAGCTAAAGTTCTAGAGCGGAGTGTGGCATCGCGATTGGCTACTCATCTTACAATAAACAACCTGTTTTACCCCATACAATCGTAAATTTTACAGTACCAAAATCGCATTAGTGAAGGTTACTAATGATCTGTTAATTGCTCTGGCTGCCTGTCCATTTTGATTCTTCTTGACCTCAGTGCAGCTTTTGATACCATCAATTCTTGTTACCTTCTCATATGGAATCTGTGTTTAGCATCATGGAGACAGCATTAAACTAAGTCTTACTTATCAGATCATAGGCAGTTTGTTGCCGTGGGTGGTCCAAAAAAGTCAAAATTTTGCTCAGTCATATTTGGTGTTCCCCAGGGATCTACTCTGAGTCCTTATTTAGTATGTATATTTTCCCTCTTGGTTAACTTCTTAGAACTCTTGGGCTCAAGTTTAATTTGTATGCAGATGACACCCGGATTTACATTCACTCAATACCCGGTGAACCATGCGGCTGTTGCTTTTCTGGAACACTGCATTTCTGAGATAAAAACATGGAAACAACAGAGGTTATGCTTATTGGTTCAATCTATCAGGTGCGTAATGTTGATGCTGATGGCTCTGTCTCAGAGTTCTAAACAAAATTTAAAAAAAAAAAAAAAACTTGGGGTGATTTTTTGATGCTCACTTAGCATTTGACCCTCATGTTCACTGTTAAAACATCCTTTTTTTCATCTCAGAAATATTGCAAGATTGCGCCCCATGTTGTTATTTTCTGTGGCAGAAGAATTGATCAATATTTTTTTTTGTCTTCCCTCATATTGATTACTGCAATACTTTGCTTGCAGGGGTCTGGAAAAACTACCCAAAGTAAATGTCAGTATGTCCAAAATTCAGCCACTAGAATCTTGAAACCAGGCTGCGAGAGCACCACCCCTATTTTGGAATCTCTACACTGGCTCCTTGAAAGGTTTTGTATAGATTTTAAAATTTGAATGTTTACGTATAAGGCCTTGCATAGTCTGGCACCAAATTATTTATCTGAACTTTTAACTGTTTATAGTCCAATGCGTGTTCTCCACTCCTCTGATTCCGGCCTTCTGACTGTTCCCTTAACTTGCTTGAACTCTATGGTGACCAGGGTTTTTCTTCCTGGAACTCTCTTTTTAGACTTGCTTATATGTGATTTCATATATATTTATTATTATTGATTTTTTTTTTTTTTTTGTATATTGTATGTTTGTATATCTGGTATATGTTTATAGTAGCCTATGTTTAGTAGATTTTTTTCCAATGCTTTTTACTTTGTGTCCTTTTGTAAAGCGCTCTTCTCTCCCGGTCATGTGCTATAACTCGAGGGCGGAGCTATCGCGCTTTGTCTTGTTTCTGCACAGCCTCTCAGACGCCAGTCGCTGAGGCCATTCAAATCTGCCTCCATTTTGTTAGCAACTTCCAACGATCCAATCAATCCCCGAAGGACGAAATCAAGCCTCGCCCTACGTTTTTTTTCTAATTTCAGTGGCCGTTTCACTCGGATATACATCACAATAAAGAGAAAAAGACGACCTATACTTCCATTTCATGCCGACTGAATGTTTATTATTACATTTAAATATAATATTCACAATATCAGATTCTCTGCAGAGAGTTTGTAGCCATGACTATCCAAATAAAGCACACAAAACAAATTTACTGGCATTTCCTCCAGAACACCTCTTTTTACCAAATCAAAAACAAACAAAAAACCACAATGGCAAGTGAACCTTTTTTCCTTTTAGAGAGATTAATTGATTCATTAAGTCGTTTGAGAATCACTGAACATTGTGGTGATGTGCAATGTATATTATTAGATAAGGAAAGAGTTTTTTGACCTTCGATGCATGTAAACCTGTTGTTGGAGAACTCCAAAACTAAATAAGGAAACTTTAAAATATCATGATAGGGGCACTTTAAGACATAACCTACTATATTATGGTTAGGTTTGGATGGGCATGTTTACATAATTTTTGTGTGAATTTGTCCATTCAAGCGCAAGATTTGAAAGAGAACTCAATATAATTATAAAAACAATAAGAAATGTTCTTTGGATGAGTGCACACAAATCTTCTCACAGCACGCATGAGTTTCGTGTCTTGCGCTTGAATGTTTAAATTGACAGGGCTTAAATGAGTTTAGTTAAACACGGAGAGCAACTTGCAGGTGCACTATCACAACCTGGATGATGGTCATAGAGCAGGGGTAGTGACCACAGAATCCACAGAATGTGTATCCATTTCAACAGACCATTATATATGCGTCATCAGTTTTGAGATGAACCATGGTGAAAATACGTGCCGAACCGCTGCTGGAGAACAGTAGTTTTATTTTTTATTTTATTTTATTTATTTATTTTTACTGAGAACTGTTACACCCCCTAGCAACTACACTACGTCAACAGTGTTGTCTTCTTTTTTCCATTTCATGATGGGTGGAAACCAGTGATAAGGTGCAATACTGATACACAATGTTGAAGAGTTGTACTGTTTACAATGTTATATTTTCTTTTGACCTAGGTGTTTTATGACGGATTAGGTGAGATTCACCTTGTTGTTCTGATCATCAATCGGATTTTAAAAATCCCAAACAAGCTGAACCGTTGCTTAGTTCCATAGTTGACCCACACACAACACATGTAACATGAAAGTTGAAATGTGGGGAGAGAAATGCTGCGAGGGACATTCTTCACATCAGTCTGTTGTAATAGAGATCCATGCTGGCAACACTTTTAGTGGGTGTTCCTTACAGGCACTGCAGAAGTATGGGAATGCTCTCGGAGTGCTGATTTCCGTGTAGGTGAATAAGGGCGTCCTCTCTCGTGGGTCGTAGAAAGTCACCCTGGACCTGTTCATGTCCAGAACGACTCTCACTACCTGAGGCTCCTTAGTCATAGTGAGAGGGGACCATGGGGCAGTACAGGCTTTATACTCTCCGTTTCGTAGCCTAATGGTCCAGAATCCCTCTGCGGGGGTCAGCACGTGCTTTCCCTTTCGGGTGATGGATCCGCTTGCAACTCCAATGACCCAGTAGGTGTTGTTTTTGACTTCCACGTCCCAGCTGTGTCGCCCGGAGCTGAATACCTCGTAGGCCAGCACCTCCGCGCCTACACTGAAACGCTCCGGGTTTTCTGGGAGTTTAAACGTCTGAGAACAGCACTGTAATGTAGTGAGATCCTCTGACAGGACGAAGCAGCTTGCCGCTGTGTTTGGATCGAGGGTCACTGGAGCTGCAGCAAAACAGTTGTTTGAAAGGTCAATATTGCTAAGAGTCCCATTGACACCAAGTGAAAATAAATTACTAAAGACATCACTAAACTTCCCCAGTTGACATACGAAAATACTGTCAACAGCAAACACAAAACAAAAAACATTTCTCACATTGTTTTTTAGGAATAAAATGTTAACTCATGCAATAATGAGTTGTAAAAACCTTCAGAATATAGATAGGAATAAAACTGTAGGCAAGTGCATATTTCTGGTTAAGTGCAGGAGAAAAATTGCCTTTAAAGAGTGTATTTGAAATCTAGAGACACGCATAAATCAAGTGTAATAAAATAAAGACTTAAATGTGTATTTTGGATGTTTTCTTTCCAATAGTCTGAAAAGACAGGCTCTAAAAATGTACCATTGCATGAAAAAGTAATATTCTTTAATTATTATTTTTTTGTGTGTGACATTATTGACATTTTTATGACAAACCACATTCTTTTTCAAATTTACATTACTGTGATTTTTCTAAAGTCATAATGAATTTGAAAAAAAAAAATCATTTAAATTTTTAAAACATTTTACAATTTAGTACACTTTTATACATTTATTTAATTTAGTATTTATTGCATTACAATAAAGCAAATTAGGTTTTAGTCACGTTATAATGGGCTACTGACAATATTTGTTTAGTCTTAAAAGCAAATTATTGTAATTTTTTTATTATTATTCTTGATCTGGAAATGTATTGACATTGGTTTAAAATTGACATACAAAATTGAAGTACAGTCAAACCAAAAATTATTCAGACACCAGCTGATTGGCTGATTATAATCCATTTATATAGCGTTCTATCAAAGTTATCTGACATTATCAAGATGAATTTGTTCTAAAGACGTGATGAATTAAGAAATCAACTTTTTTTATATCGATATATAAAAAGTCATGGTAATATGAGAATATTCTGTAAGTTTCAGAGCTGAAAACGTCCTTGTTAGTCAAAGTAAAGCTTTTATAGACACCAGGCCCAGAAAACGATCATGTACGGATCTTGATAGCCTCGCCCACCGACCCATGGAGCTGTTCAGATAATGTTAGTCAGCAGCAATAAACATGCCGAAGAAGAAAGCATGATATTGCGCTATTCCTGGTTGTGGAAGAACATAGTCGCTGCATAAGCTTCTTTCGGATCCTACTATTAGGAATGTGTGACTTTATTTTTAATGAAGTTCCAGCTCACGTGGGGAAGACATTATACATGTGTTCGCTTCATTTTACTGCGGAATTGTTTGTAAACAAGTCTCGGGTTGATGCTGGATTTGCAGATATATTGAGATTAAAACAATGCTGTTTCTTCTATATTGGATCTGACAGGAATGGTGCAACACACTTATGTGAATAAAACTTTTTTTTTTTCTTGATCTGCACCGTTCACGCTCTCTTGACTTGACATTTGAAGGGTGTGAGTACGTGTGTGTGCTTGTGCGCAGTTTGCGCTTATATCCACTGATCGGGCGAGCCAAGTACCGGTTTTACAAAAAAAAGATGTTTACAAGCCCTGTGGTCGAGAGAATCATTCCGGTTCCCGTTTTAAAAACAATCCCTCCCTCATGTGAACTGAACTGACAGGGAAGCTGTCAGCTCATAAAAATATGCAAATCTTATCCAATCCTAGCTGTGGGCGTTAACTACCAAATCTCCAGTGCGACACGCCCATCAAAGTTGGATTCTTTAAAAAAAATATTACCATAGTTGGAAATATTTGGGATATTGTAAGAACTCAACTGAACAAAATATAGATTACTGGCCTAGTGGTTTTTGGATATTTTACTGCAAAAATACTACATAGTCCACCTTTAATTGTAAGTAAGTAAGCAAAGATATACAAAGTGAAAGATAACAAATTTGGTATTTTGATACATACGGAGCCCCTAAAGGGACATGGTGATGGAAAAAAATATGATCCTATTTCAATGCTTTGTATTCTGTTGCAAAATGTTTGCGTTCCCCTGAGAAACTTTGTGTTTGCCCACAACTTTCATTCTGAACACAACCATATTGCAAATGAACGCAAAAGCACTTATTTTGTTCCAATTTCCCCTAAAAATCAGCATGTCCCTTTAGGGGCTCCTGAGATACATAATTCACTCACTATATTGAATGATTTCCTTCATTCTTTCCCAGACTTTAAACTTTAATGAACCCAGGTGTTTGGCAATGTCAAGCAGTGAGCCTGTTATCATCTCTGGATCCTGGGGAACTCGCCAGGTTCTGTCAATACAGCAAAGATGCAGAGTTATTCTGGGTCTAGCTCACAGAGCAAATTATACTTGCTAAAATGGAAAAGTTTAAATTAAATTGAAAACTAAGAAAGGATTTGTACCGCTTTATGGTGTCCTTATAATTCTAGATGAAACAAAAGGAAAGCAGATTACAAAAGGTATATGCGTTGTGTTTCTATAATTCCTTTACGAATGTTCACCTTGAGGAATGGTATATCCTGAGATCTCATCTCCTGTTCAACAAATCGAATAGTGTTGCTAAGTGAAGTGATGTCATTCTCCAAATCTTCAATCTTATCATTCATTATCTGCCTCTTCTGATCCTTCTCTTGCTTTAGCATGGAAAGCCTGGATGCTTCCTCATCTCGCAGAAACTGGTGCAGCGCCTCAAACTCCTCTCGTATCTGCCTCTCCGTGTTCTCGGCCTGAATCTGTAATGAGAATGTTATCATTTACTTTTTCTGAAAGGAAGAATTAATTGTCTCCTTCTGTAATTGTTTGCCTGCATGCTTAAAATACCTTAATATGCTCTACTGTTTGCTCACAAGTGAGTTTTGCTTTTCGGAAGAGCTTCAGCTTTTCGTGAAGTGGTTTCAAAGCATTTTTGAGTTCTTCCTATTAAAAGTGAATAAAACGATAACACAGAAAGAATTAGTAACTACTAGATGTGGCCATACTAAATCAAACCTATTTACTTAGAGAGGCCCAGACTTTTAACTTTTCTGTTAAATATCTTTAGGACAAAACAATGGCAAAATTTGAAGGCACCTGCATCCACAAAAAGAATGGACCTTAACCACAATGCTGTCTTAACCCTTAAATGCATGATTGTTTTGCCAATCATTATTACCTATTTGGGTCTTTAGCGACCAGGATCTATATTTAACACGGATGGATCTCTACCTGTCATAACTCTCCTGATATTAGAGTAACAATTGCAGAAGAATAAAATAAAGCATATTTTGTTACCTGTTGGAGATCGGAAGGTTTCAGTTTGAGCAGATGTTTTATGCCATCATCACTGTCCTCGTCAGAGCTCATTTCCCATTCAGCATCTAGCTCATATTCAGGATCTCAAACATATTCTCAAAACTATCATTTTCAACATCTTCAAAATCAATATTTTGATCGCTGACAGCTTCTTCGCCAGGTCCACCTTTAAGTGACAGTGACACTAATATTGGATTGCGTTCAGTATTGCTGCAGTACATCACTGAGCCATTTCAAGTTTTGCTGATGATTCTTTCTATTCTTTTGTTTTCTGCCTGCGGTAACTATGAGTGAAACGTAATTTCATCATTGCGTATCAGACATTGTGGAATAAAGGTGAATTGCACTCAGGGGCGTGGAACTGGGGGGATAAAGGGTACTGAGTAACCAGGGCCCAAGGCAGGAAAGTCCGTTTTCTATACATACACATACATGGTACGGGGGCCCAGCAAGATGGTTTGTACCCAGGGCCCCAAATTTGGTGCTACGCCCCTGATTGCACTTATTCAGTCATCAAAGAATCAATGTTACAGAAAATAAATATATACATGCACTCTTCCACACCCCGACCCTATAAATGTTTTTTTTTTTTTTTTTTTTTTTGAGAAAACTAATTATTGGGAAAAAGGCGTTTTTTTTTAATATTTTCTTGTCATATTATTTATAATTAATTGATTGAGGAATACTAAAAACGTTGATGCTTAATTTTATAAAATATTTGAGGAGGCTAGTGAATGATGTCCTGGGTCACTAAAGACCTGAGGTATGTGTTTAAGGGTTAACTTCTAATACAACTCTTTTTTTCATGATTTAACATTTATAACATTATACTGTTACTTTAACAGCATATGGAAATGGAAATTCAATAGTGGAGAAGGTTACCCTGTCTAAAGAAGTTTACTCTTAAGAAAGTAAAAAAAGGGCTTTTGACATCAAAACAAGATCTTAGGGGTTCAAAGAAATCAGTCTACATATGAAGCTTTAACTGTAAATATGAAGATACACTCTAAAAAACGGTGCTATATAGTTCTAAAAGTGGTAATTTGTCTTCATATCATAAGGGAACCACTTTAAGTGCTGTATAGCACCAAATCTTGATGATTCAGTGGTTCTTCAGTGGTTCTTCACCAGTTCTTTGGGATAACTAAGGTGATATAAAGCACCGCTACCATATACACAACCTGTTAAGCCCCTGTATTATTCTTCAGCGGTTCTTCAGTGGTTCTTTGGGGTGGTATAAAGGTGCTATATAGCACCACTGCTGTACAAAGAACCTTTCATGCCCCTTTAAAGGTTCCTTACATGCCAAATAACTACTGTTGGTGCCATTTAGCACCATTATTGAGAAAGAAATATAATGCGATATGGCAAAAGGAATGCAATCATTTACAAATCTCATAAACATATATTTTATTTACAATATAATATAGATAACATATCAAATGTTGAAAGTGAGACATTTTGAAATGTTACGCCAAATATTGGCTCATTTTGGATTTCATGAGAGCTACACACTCCAAAAAAGTTGGGACGGATAGCAATAAGAGGCCGGAAAAGTTAAATGTACATATAAGGAACAGCTGGAGGACCAATTTGCAATTTATTTGGTCAATTGACACCATGATTGGGTATAAAAAGAGCCTCTCAGAGTGGCAGTGTCTCTCAGAAGTCACCAATTCCCCCAATGCTGTGGCGAAAAATAGTGGAGCAATATTAAAAAGGAGTTTCTCAGAGAAAGGTTTGAGTTTGAAGTTATCATCATCTACAGTGCATAATATCATCCAAAGATTAAAAGAATCTGGAACAATCTCTGTGCGTAAGGGTCAAGGCAAGAAAACCATACTGGATGCCTGCTCTTCAGGCCCTTAGACAGCACTGCATCACATACAGGAATGCTACTGTAATGGAAATCACAACATAGACTCAGGAATACTTCCAGAAAACATTGTCGGTAAACATAATCCATCGTGCCATTCACCATTGCTGACTAAAACTCTATAGGTCAAAAAAGAAGCCATATCTAAACATGATACAGAAGCGCAAGTGTTTTCTCTGGGCCAAGGCTCATTTAAAATGGACTGTGGAAAAGTAGAAAAGAAGTCGAATCAAGTTGAATCAAAATTTGTAGTTCTTTTTGGAAAACTGGGACGCCATGCCATCCGGACTAAAGAGGACAAGGAAAACCCAAGTTGTTATCGGCGCTCAGTTCAGAAGCCTGCGTCTCTGATGGTATGGGGTGGCAGGAGTGTGTGGCATGGGCAGCTTACACATCTGGAAAGGCACCATCAATGCTGAAAGATATATCCAAGTTTTAGAACAAGAGAAGCTCCCATCCAGACATCATCTCTTTCAGGGAAGACCTTGCATTTTCCAACATCCAAAATTTTCCAAAATACCAGAAGGATCCGGGTACTAAAATGGCCAGCCTGCACACTGTAAAAAATTATTTAGAAAAAAAAAGTTACCTGGTTGCCTTAAAATTTTGAGTTCATTGAAATTAAAATTGAGTTAATACAATGAACATTTTTTGAGATTCGACAGCCTTTATTAAAATATTATTAAAAGATTTTGTAAGCATATTGGGTAATTATGTGTGTTATTTCTGATGATGCAGCATGCCAAATTGTGCTATTTTCATGATTTATCACATTTTTTTATGTGGTTCAGATACAAAAATATTTTGAGTTTCTATTTATTAAACTAATTTCCTTCATTGTATCAACTCAAATTTTTAATTTCAATAAACTCAAAATTTTAAGGCAACCAGGTTACTTACTTTTTTAAGTTAAACCAACAAAAACCACCACAATTTTTTTACAGTGCAGTCCAGATCTGAAAAATGTGGTGCATCATAAAGAAGACGCGACAAAGAAAACCTAAGACTAGAAGCCTGAGACCAGAATGGGACAACATTCCTATTCCTAAACTTGAGCAACTTGTCTCGTCAGTCCCCAGACATTTGCAAACTATTTTAAAAAGAAGAGGGGATGTCACACAGTGGTAAACATGGCCTTGTCCCAACTTTTGTTTTGTTTTTTGTTGATTTGTTGATGCCATGAAATTAAAAAAAAACTTATATTTCCCTTAAAATGATACATTTTCTCAGTTTAAACATTTGATATGTCATCTATGTTGTATTCAGAATAAAATATTGAAATTTGAAACTTCCACATCATTGCATTCTGTTTTTATTCACAATTTGTACAGTGTTCCAAATTGTGAAATCGGTTTTGTACAAACTACAAAGTACCATGCTGAAAATATTCACAAATTAACACTGGAATGGGAGTGTGCAGTTTATCCGTCAATCAATTGTGTGTTAAAGTTGTGCTAACTACTTTAATGTGCACACCCCTCTGACCCCCTAAAAGCCATTGTGCAATTCTGCATCCCGGTTGTATGGCCATTAGCAAGTTGAAATAAAATTAAAATTCTGAATAATATGAAGTTGAGATACCATAAGTGAAACAAGATGCCACAACATCTTGCTTTCCTTTTTTAAGTGTTGTGTGATAAATGGGGTCCTAATATGTCCTTGGTCTTGACCTTAAAAGATTTTTAGATTCTAATGAGGAGATACTAGTGTATACTTTCATCAACTCTAAACTGAGCACATGGGCATCTGGTTTCAGCCATACAAGGAGGGCTCATCCCTAGCATGAACTTACCACTATTAATAGTCTGATAATATACCCAGCCAAGAATCCATAAATAACCATTTCTGAAGTCCTAAAGAGCAAGGATGGGTGCCCGAATATTTTTGGTTTCCCTCTTGTCCTTGAATTGATGGTGCAATTGTTGAAGATATACATGGGAATCAACACCGCCTGTAAACAAATGTCAAACATAGATGCAGACAACCATGATTCTGTATGCAGACATACCTTACAGTCGTGTGAAGCTTCATTTAAGGGATATAACCTGTGACTCTGGTGGTTGGCTGATGACTTGCATTTGCTACAGGTGGGTTCCAGGTCCTCCAAACAAAAAAGCATCAAGGTCTCACCATGATCCTTGCATGAAAGAGGGTCATTTTTGCAGCGCTCCAGAAAGCCCTCACAGGTTTTCTCAAGCACGGTGTTGACCATGAGCTCCCCCATAGATGAGGGCTGACAGCAAAGAGGGCATTCGCAAGATCCTCCACCAATCCACAGGTTCTCCAGACAAAGTTTACAAAAGCGATGTCTGCAAAACAGCACCACAGGCTTTTGCAGAATACTTCCACAGATGGGGCATGACAGGTCATCTGCAAGATGTGATTGCTTGGTGGCCATTGCTCATTTGAGCCCTTCATTTCCCAGATGGGAAACACAAGAGGATACTATGCCTCCCCTCCCATTTAAGAATACCCTTTGGGGATCGGTCTTTTGATTGGCTACAGTATTCACTCTAGGCTGACACATGATATCTTCTGACGAATGCCGAAATATCCCATTATGTAACATCAAGCTCCTGGAGAGCGATTTGATCCTGGCACTGACGCAAGACGAAATATGTTAAGACTTTCTCATTCCATTGGAGAAGATAATATTTGCTGCCTTTTAAGAAAAAAGAAAAGACAGGAGAAAAAACACTGTCCAGAAGCTTGGACTATGGACATAGGCTTAGTACTGCTGTGAAAAAGTTTTTGCCCCCATCTGATTGTCTGTATTTTTGCATATTGTCTTCCAATCTTTAACCAAAACCCTTTCATGAGCCTTTATGAACAAACATGCAATATTTTTTTTCCTGCATTCATTAAAGAATTATACATTCAGCACTATTTGAAGTTATGCTGCCAATGGAGGTAACAATATCTGGTCGCACCCCCATTAGCAGCAATAAATGCAACCGAATGTTTCCTGTAGTTATTTATATGAAGGAATTTTGGCCCACTCCTCCTTGCAGAATTTGCTTCAGCTTAGTGTTCAAACATAAACTGTGTATTTCAGTTCTTGCCACAGCATTTCATTGGGGTTTAAGTCTGGACCTTGACTAGACCATCTCAAAAGTTTTGTTCTGACCCAGAGACCCAGCTGGGCTTCCTGGAAAATTATCAGAATTCATAGTTCTTTCGCTGACACCAAGATGTCCAGTTCTTGAGCAGCAAAATATCCCCAAACTATCACACAAGTACCGCCGTTTTTGACAGGCAATTTATTTTCAAATGCAGGCCAGAGAGGCCTGCTCTGGGGTACTTTGTGACCCCTGGATAATTTTGCTAAAGATTTTTGCGGGACAATTGTTCATTGAAATAGAGATTTTAGATTTTAAACAGCCTAACTATAAGAGATGAACTATTCCAAGCCATATATATTTGGATAATATGACTCTGACTGTGCTTTAGTGAAGCCTTAGGGTAAATCCACATGACAACGATGTACAAATAAAACCAGAAACATTTTTCCCTTTCATTTTTTCTCATACACACGTCAACGTTGTTTAAAGGATCTCCGTTTACATGAATCCATGAAAACAATGGCGATGTTAATTTGTAAAGAAACACTACGTGCCTTTTCACTGAAAACGTAACGCGCATGTGTAGTGTAAATTGTGCCCCTAAAAATATGGTCTTCACCATCAGACTCCATCTATAACCACCTACAATCCATAATGAAATCTGACCATATACAATGTTAATGATGTGCACAATTTCAGGGACAAATACTTTTTCACAGAACAATAAATAGGCCTACCAGTGAAATATGTATAAAGACAGTCCCTTTAGACAATGTAATACAATTGTTGGTATTGTTAACATATTGAGTGTATTTTGCTAATTAAAAGATTGGGATACACAAGATAATTAATTTTGATTAATGATTTCTTTCAGGCATTGCTCTGCGGGGTAAGCTTGAATAATCTGATGCAGTGTTTTTATTATATCTCTATCATTGAGCAGTGCTGAATTAATACCTTTATTCTTTGCTCCCTGCACTTTCTGAGGTGGGATCCAGAGGCCTCTTGTCTGCAGAAGGGACATTGCGTCTTCCAAAACTGCTGACAGCAAATTTCACAGAAGCTGCACCCGCATGAAATACAACAGAGGACCACTGGAACGCTGAACACTTCCCCACATGCTGAACAAGAAGGGTCTTCCTCTAAGAACAGTGGATAAACCTCCATTTACACTCTTGATATAAGCTGAACTGAATATGTCTTCCGTCCTAACTGGTATGGATAAAAATACCGCTGCTCACTGTGTCCCTCATTCTCTGGACTCTTGACCTTTAGACTTGGCTTCTAAATGTATACGATTGCTATACTGAAAACATGTGATATGCAGAAACAGTTTGTATATTGAGATCTGATGTGAAGATAGGGTCTTGATGCCTTCCATGTAATGCATCCTCCAAAGACAGCGTTGTTAAGATTACGGGCGCAGCCAACAAAGGCAAGGGCAGAATCTGAAATCGACCCCTAAACCCTCATTCCCTATTCCCTATGCAAGTCCACTAATATAGTTCACTTGAAGGAGTGAATAAAAACAAGTGTTTGAAGTCTGACAGCCTATGAGTGTAGCACACATCATTTTTACACTTGTCATTGTGGTGTAATGTGGGATTGATTGAGTGCACTCAATAATGTCCACTGGTTTCAGACACCACTAAAAATGGCTGTCCCTTCAAATAATGCCCTATTTAAGGGTATAGGGGTAGATTTTGGATTCAACCAAGATCTTCAGGATTACTTGATTATTAGGCAGGTGTGTCTGATTAAGGTTAGAACTAAATTCAGCATATGGTCCAGGTCACAGAATTTTAGCCCTGATAAAGAACAGACTAGACAAAGGTCTTAATACTGGCAAACAATCAGTACAGAAATAGTAGTTTCAAGCCATTCTCAGATCATCATGGAGTGCACATTCTGAATATCTCACTTATTGGAGTAGGTCAACTCTTATTAGAATAAGTTTATTCAGCTGTGACACTCCATCCAACGTGTACAGTGCTGGCTTTGAAACCCCTTACAGTACTGCACCATGCTGTCACCCAGTGGCCATAATGCGGCATTCTTCAATTATTGTATCTTTTGTGATGATGAACTACTAACAATGTGTTTCCAGTCATGTTTGTAGTTCATATTAACGTTGGTAGTTCTCGAGCGAAACGCAACAATCTTTTTTGCGGGTATTATATACCAGAAAGCCATGTTAGCAGAAAACCTCCATTACCAAAAAATAAATAAATTTAAAAAAATCCGGTGGAAAAGTACATCAACCGTGTGTGTTTTGGATGCTTATATCAACATATGATTTGGGACACGTTTAAGCTGATGTCAGAAACTGTTTAGGGCGAATTTGAATGCAGGGAAAGTCTGTTTTACTGTCTGTGGGTGATTCCCTTCTTTCTAACAGGAACTCTCGCCACACAAACCGGAAGCTAACGATATTATGAGGCAAGATAAAAGCCGATGTTTCCATGCGTGCACTTTATATCCGGTTTTTGCACAGTGCGTTACTATAAGTTGCACATTTTGGAATTATTTTTTCTCGGTGACCAACCGTACGTTTTTAGCCAGCGTTTTTCCCCCTTCTTCTCGTATGATAACAAAAAAGTCGCGAATCTTAAAAGATGTCAAAATCTCTGTCGTTTCGGTTACAACTAAGCTCCATAATGGAGATAACGACTAAAACGGCGATAGAAGAAATATGCAAAATTGTAGACAGCGATTTTGCGTTTTTACGACAAGAACTGTCTCGGGTCATGAGTGAAAACACAGTTCTTAAAGACAAAATGCTCCGTCTTGGGAGCGAAAGGCAAGGCAAAAGCACGCGCGTCACAAAGGAAGCGCGCGCTGGCTCCAAAACACTTCGCTCCGTTTGTGTTCAAACTGAAGATGGTAAATAACCTCTGCTTAATAGTTTTATTTGAAAATGTTCAAAAACCGGACAGTTTTTTCATGTGCACTACAGTTATTATAATGCATATTTGGCTCTCGATAGGACCGCAGCCCTCCATCAAAGGGATATTTGGAAAGGAGTGGTGTTCCGATTTGTGGGATCGGAGGAACGAGTCCAGAGAAGATGAGCTGGCAATCGATGTCGACCTGTACCCCGTATCGCCTTATAAGGTTCGTTTAAAGTTATTAACCACAAATTGAAACTTGTTTCAGGAGCTAACTGGTGTAAAATAATGCTCAAAATATTGCATGCAGAGTAAAGATTTGCCAAAAGTGCAAGGGTAAAAAGTTCATATGCTCAAGAGTTTGTAAAGGTGTTGTTTTCTTTTTGTCCAGAAAGCTTATTGTTTGATTTTGCTATTTTTTTAGAAGATTTTATTTATTTATTATTAATTTACCTTAAAATTAGTTGATTTTATCAATAAATAATAATAAGTTCATTCTTCAAATTCAAAATAACTCACAATTACTTTACATTTCATGCCCTTCTAATTCTGCTCAAATTATCGTATATTGGGTGCCTAAGAGTAATATCACATATTTCATGAACCTTTATAGCTCCGTATTGAGCAAATAAGCTTTTCCGCTGGGTGCTTTTCTTCAGTATGCATTCAGTAGCACATATAGACATTATAAACAACTTTTGGTCAAGTTTTAGATATTTTAGGTTTTTAATAGTTTTTTATGATGCAATCCGCACATTCCATTTATTCCTAAGGGGGATCAAATTTACCCTTGAGGGAAGGATTTGTGACTTTGTTAAATTTCAAGCACAAAACTGCTTGAATCTAGCCTAGAAATCTAGACGCACCCTAGCGGCAGCAAATTTAATTTGCCCGCAAGTGTCGTCTAGGAACTCTCAATACCATTCTGAGCTGTGTTCCTCAAAATCTGGACGGCCCAATCACATCGTCTATAGATTCGGCGGGGGCGGGCCATAATGACAACAGCCGAGTTGCGTTTGCGTGCTTCTAGTAACACAGTCTTCTAGTAAACACAGAAACTGGCAAACGGAGGAGGTCTTTCGAATCAGCTCTGAACGCGACTCTGGTAGACTTGGAGTTAAGCTTTTCTCTGAGAAAAGAACAAAGAGCGGCACTGAAGTCATTCTTAAGAAGGGCAGATGTGTTCGTAGTTTAGCCGACCGGATACAGCGAATGTTCAATCAGTCAGCGAGCTCTGTTTCACCTTCGTTGCTCTGGTTGGTGTAGCGCTATCCTATCGCGTGCAGAGGGAGTTTGAAAGACAACCGTTTATCCCGCCCCTCGGATTGAGCCCTGTCTATGGTGAGTTTCTAGACCAAACATCTTGATGTGGGTCTGGCTTGTCAGGCTAGCTTGAATCATTTAAAAAAAAAAGAAAAAAAAAATGTGCATTTGTGGTTCAAGTGTGACAAAAGTCAATGGGCTTTGGGCCACTCGGATGAACAACAATATTTGGTCAAAAAGACCTGAGGGAAGGATGAGGGTTAAAATATGAAACCTATTTTTACAATCCTGCGTAAATAAATTGAAAAACAAAATGTTGGTTAAAATGATCTGCTTATTTTGACAGCATGAAGAAAAAGACCCTTCCAATCTGGTCTTCATCAAAGAGGAGAGTTTTGAAGTGGACTCTTATCCCAGTTGGACAGGTAATATTTTAGATCTTTATCTAGATCTTAATATCTTTAATTAAAGGACCATTTACATGACACTTATAACTGAAAACTTTCAATGTGTTTTGGCTGTTCATTTACACGACAACTGCGTTTTGGGAGGCGTTTCTGACTTTTCTGAAAATGTGAACTTTTGAAAACTTTCAAAATGCACGTTTTTGAAAATTATACCGTTATCGCCTTCCTGTAAACTACAAAAACATGAATTTGTAAAGAAGGTGATGTCATGGGCACGCATGTTACATGTTCAATCAGGTGTTTCTTTAGAAAGTGACATCGCCAACTACTGGCACTTTTAGACGTGTGAACGAGGATCGTTTTGGCAATGTTGTTGTTTAAATGTGAAAATTGCAAAGGAAAAAAGTTTCTGTTTTTGGTACATCTGTGTCGTGTAAATGTGTCACCCTCAGTCAGGTGTAATTATTTTGGTTTATATTTAACAGAACTATTATATTTAACAGAACTATTTTTAATACTCCAACAGGAAAAAAGCCCCAGATTTCAAGACGACAGCTGCCATCTTCTGCATATAAGCCCCCAGCAGACTACAAAAAATTCAATGACCAATTTTCAGAGATATCGGACATGCAAAACACATCCTCTGAATTGACAGATCAACACTTAGCAAAAACAGCTATCGATGACACCGTCGACCAGTTAATAGCACCAATAGACGATCCATTAGATTTTGACGGGCACTGTGTCCTCAACCAATTTTCTGTAGAGCACAATGGCCAGTTTCCTTCCATGGCCCAAGAGGATGGAGAAGCACAGGAAACGTGTGTAGATGCTGCAACCACTACAGAACTTTGCGAAGCGAGATTTAGGGTACAGAAATCGCCAAACAACTTCAGCTGTTATGATGGCGGGAGGGCGTTCGTTCGACAAAATGCTGCCAGAAACCGTCTCAGAAAACATCGATTTTCAAAGCTGAAACCAAATGAAAAGTTTCGTTGCGAGGTCTGTGGGAGATGTTTTCATTCAAACACCAATCTCTCGGTTCACTATTTAGTCCACACAGGGGAAAGACCCTATAAATGCAGTTTTTGTGGAAAAGGGTTCTCCCAGAAGGGGAATCTACAAACCCATGAACGCATCCACAAAGGAGAAAGACCTTTTAGTTGCGTCACCTGCGGACGGAGTTTCACCCAGAAAATCTGCCTAAGTAATCACGAACGCATTCACAGAGGAGAAAGACCTTTTACTTGTATAACCTGCGGAAAGGGTTTCACCCAGAAAGTCACACTACAACAACACCTCTCTGTCCACGACAGCACAGCTAAACCAGTAAAGAGGGCACCAAGGAAAAGTTACCGTGGTATAAATTATAGCTTTATGTAGCACTCTTCTTTTCCTCAATTTGAGATTGCAGTAGCTGTGTAAAGTGAAATCTTGGGAAGAATATGAACTCTAGAAATGTGAGGTTGCAGCACCTTAACACGAATGTCTCTTTGTGTAGTACTGTAGGTTTTAGAACAAATATATAGTTATGTATGGCTGTGTGCTGCTTTGTCATACTTGAGTTTTTATCCTGTCAACTAATTTGTTTCTTCTGTTAAATCAAAGGTTTGATATCTGGAAAAAAGTATTATCTGGGCTATCTGGAAAAAAGTATTATAAAAGTTTGGAATAATTAGTCTTTTTGGTAACACTTTAGTATGGGAAACATATTCTATTAGATACGACTTTGCCTCAATAAACTCCTAATTTAATGCTTATTAATAGTTAGTAAGGTAGTTTTTGTAGCATTTAAGAGGTATTTGGTAGGATTTAGGGATGTAGAATGTGGTCATGCATAATAAGGCATTAATATGTGCTTTACCACTAAGTACTAAATAACAGCTAATATTCCAGTAATATGCATGCTAGTTAATAGCGAAAATTTTACTCTAAAATAAAGTGTTACAGACTTTATCTCTTAAGTCGCTTATGCTTACCCAGGATGAATTTATTTGATAAAAAATGAAGGACTGCTAAAATTCAGGTTTGATATCACAGAAATAAGGTGCATTTAAAATGTATTTTTTTAATGTAATGATATTTAACAATAGTACTGTTTTTACTGTATTATTGATCAAATGCAGTTTTGGTGAGCTTAAGAGACTTTCAAATACATCTGTATTATTATATTATTGCAATTATTCCAAACTTTCAAGCAGTAGTGTACAGCCCAGATCAAAGATGATCAGAAGTAAATGCATTCCTGTTTAGGACTTTAGGCTTAGGATGTTTTTGTGAATATGGTCCCAGTTCTTTCAAATATAATCAAATGTATGTAAGTTTAGGGCCATTAGTTTATAGCAACCAGTAACACTACTTGATCCTTACTGATTGGAAACTGTAACTAAGTAGTATATAAAATGCTTAAACAAGTTTGAGTTGATTGTTCAATTCAGATGTCTGCTAGATTGCACGTGTAAGCAAACCACCATTACTATGTGTATGTTCTACCATGCTGGAGTATGAATAAAAAGTCTGTTGCATGATTTCACTCATTTTACATCAAGTTTATTTAAGTTTATCCCTCTTTTGAAATGAATACACACATTTAGATGCTTCTAAATTAAGTAATGGTCAATGTATAGATGGCTCCTGGGGCCTATACCATGAAGAAAGGATAGGTGGATAACCATGTATGTTTCAGTTTAGTTTGAGATTCACAAGTTTTAGTTCAACCTGGATTTCAGGCGCCATGAAAGTGGCTCAGATTTTAGCGGGGTTCTGGCTAACCTGCTCCAGGGAAGGTTATGTTGTGGGTCAAACTGAAATTGGACCAATCAAACTGAGCAAATTGATCTGTCTGACACTCCCCTAGTTATTTTATATATATATATATATATATATATATATATATATATATATATATATATATATATATATATATATATATATATATATATATACTAATTCCATTAAAAAAGTGAAACTTGTGTATTATATTCATTCATTACACATAGAATGATATATTTCAAATGTTTATTTCTTTTAATTTTGATTATTATAACTGAAGACTAAGGAAAATCCCAAATCGAGTATCTCAGAATATTTGAATATTACTTAAGACCAATACAAAGAAAGGATTTTTAGAAATCTTGGCCAACTGAAAAGTATGAGCATGTACAGCACTCAATACTTAGTTTTGGCTCCTTTTGCCTGAATTACTGCAGCAATGTGGCATAGCATGGAATCGATCAGTCTGTGACACTGCTCAGGTGTTATGAGAGCCCAGGTTGCTCTGATATTGGCCTTTAGCTCGTCTGCATGGTTGGATCTTCCTCTTCACAATACCCCATTGGGGTTAAGGTCAGGCAATGACCTTAACTGGCCCTTTGCTGGCCAATTAAGAACAGTGATACCATGGTCCTTAAACCAAGTACTGGTTGCTTTGGAACTGTGTGCAGGTGCCAAATCCTGTTGGAAAATTAAATCTGCATTCCCATAAAGTTGGTCAGCAGCAGAAAGTATGAAGTGCTCTAAAACTACCTGGCATATGGCTGCGTTGACCTTTTACCTCAGAAAACACAGTGGACAAACACCAGCAATGACATGGCACCCCAAACTATCACTGACTGTGGAAACTTTACACTGGACCTCAAGCAGCATGGATTTTGTGCCTCTCCTCTCTTCCTCCAGACGCTGGGACCCTGATTTCCAAAGGAAATGCAACATTTACTTTCATCAGAAAACATAACTTTGGACCACTCAGCAGCAGTCCAGTCGTTTTTTGTCTTTAGCCCAGACGAGACACTTCTGACGCTGTCTTTTGTTCAAGAGTTTCTTGATGCGAGGAATCTAGAAACCCATATCTTGCATTCGTCTGTGTGTAGTGGTTCTTGAAGCACTGACTCCAGCTGCAGTCCACTCTTTGTGAATCTCCCACACATTTTTTAACGGGTTTTGTTTCACAATCCTCTCCAGTGTGCAGTTATCCATATTGCTTGTACACTTTTTTCTTCCACATCTTTTCCTTCCCTTCGCATCCCTATTAATGTGCTTCAACACAGAGCTCTGTGAACAGCCAGACTCTTTTGCAATGACCTTTTGTGTCTTGCCCTCTTTGTGCAAGGTGTCAGTGGTCGTCTTTTGGACAACTGTCAAGTCAGCAGTCTTCCCCATGATTGTGTAGCCTACAGAACTAGACTGGGAGACCATTTAAAGGCCTTTGCAGGTGTTTTGAGTTATTTAGCTGATTAGAGTGTGACACCAGGTGTTTTAATTTTGAACCTTTTCACACACAATATTCTAATTTTCTGAGATACTGAATTTGGGATTTACCTTAGTTATCAGTTATAATCATCAGAATCAAAAGAAACATTTGAAATATATCAGTCTGTATGTAATGAATGATTATAATATACAAGTTTCACTTTTTGAATGGAATTAGTGAAATAAATAAACTTTTTGATGATATTCTAATTATATGACCAGCACCTGTATATAGTAAAACAATACCCCCATGAGCAATTTTAGTTTAACAATGAAATTAACCATTTAGTTTAAATGAGCATAATTATATACAGATAATATGTAATATGAATAAGATTTGGAATCGGTAGGTAAAGCTTTTAAAAATTACTAAGTGTGAGCTTACATATGTCTCTGAGTCTCTGTATACCTATATATTATGAAATACATAAAATTAACTTCACAACTTACACTCGCAATATTTTCTTCTTGCTGTGTAAATGCATGCGTCATTTATATTCTTTAATCTCTTAATCTTCAGAAGAAGAGAGAAATTAATCTCATTGATTCTCTCACGAGAAGTGAATCACAGTTTCTCTATGTTTACAGGCATGTGATTGGCTGTTTGCTACTGATGTTACACTTTCATCTGCATGTGCTCCATGAACTCAGGATCAAAGCTTGAGCTGACAGAGAACGTTGACGTTACTAACAAAGCCTGGTTAAAATGGTTCGGTTTTCTCAAGTAATCCTGTAACCCTGAGTTTGTTCAACTACCATCATGGTATAGGCCCCTGCTGCTTCTGCATAACACGTTTCCAAACAATGTTGACGGACCTACATTTCTGTGAACAAATATGAACACTTCCAATTTGTTAATGTTTAATATAGAAGAGTAATGCACACTCTACTGTAACAGCAACGTTGATACAGATATAATTAAGTTATAGCTTGCTTAAATCTAACCAAAGCACTGGTGTGTATTGAAACCTTGTTTGTACGCGTAGCTTTTACCACATTCTGAGCAGCTATATGGCTTTTCTCCGGTGTGGCTTCGGAGGTGAACGTTTAAAGAACTCTTTTGAGCAAAGCTCTTCCCACACTCCATGCACGCGTACGGCCTCTCACCAGAATGAGTGCGCTGGTGTATTCTGAGGTATGTTTTTTGAGCAAATCTTTTACCACAAACTGTACATACAAAAGGTTTTTCTCCGGAGTGTGTTCGCATATGTGCTTTCAGGTAGGTTAATTTGTTGAAGGTTCTTCGACAGAATACACACTCAAACTTTTTCTCTTCTAAAACACTTGTGTGGTTGTGTGTACTATGGAAGTTTTGCTCTGTTGGACAGTCTCCTTGTGTAGTTATTGATTCATCAAGAGCTTGTTCTTCGGCTTGTGGCTGTTGTACATTAGTTTGGACTTGCTCATCTGAAGGTACCGTGTATGTGATAAAATCCTCGGAGCTCTGGGCAACACATCTCTCATCACTGGTCATTGCTGGTCCTGTAATTTGACAAATACATGAACGTCTAAAAATAATAAAGAGTTAATAGAAGCTGTTCTCAAGTTCTTTCTACACAAACCTCTCAAACTGCTACTTTCATCTTCAGTTTTACTTTTCCCAGAGCAATCGTCAAATGTCTCCTCCTTGATCATTATCATATCTGGTTCTTCATCCAGCAAATTCACTGGCTAAAAGATATAAAATTAACAAGAGAACTAGTTAAGTGTATTATAATATTGCATCATGTACATTAAAAGTGAGACCAACCTCTTCTGCGATGACTGAAGAGTCCAGGTGTGTGTCGTCCTCCTGCTCACCAACATTTGACTCCTGCTGTCTCCAGAGGTTCATGCACCATTCCTTACCGAAGATATTGTCAGCTGCAGGACGACGTCCAGACTCTGTAGGACACGTGTTGGTTTGGTCATTTGTCTTTCTTATTTTATAATATATATCAACACTTGTGAATGACATTACTCAATGACTAGACACTAAAAATAAATAATAAAGATTTAGAGTTGTAACTTAAGAGTTTTTAGGGTAATTGTAGGGTTAATATGGACAATAATCAATATTATATAATATTAATAACAGACAAAGTCATTTTTTTGTCTCCACCTACTGGCGTAACAATGTACTCAGAAAGTGAGAATTAATGATTTTGGTGAATGGAGTCAAAAGATTCCACTCCCCAAGATCGGAGCATTGACTAAAGGCTCAGAAATACTCACACCAAAGTTCTTTTTCGTTCTTCACTTAGGAGTAAAACGAAGTTTGAAATACGTGACCAGCGATATACTGAGAGTATGCTGAGACTTAAGGTTAGGTGAATATATAAATAAGTGCTCTGCACAAACACAACAAAATTGAGAAAACAGCAAGCGTTTTAATAAAGCAACGTGGTTATGTTTCCACGAGCTCTGCAATTTAGCAGTCTAATAAAATCAAGCCATGTTTATTTATAAAGCACTTTATACAATAAATCGCTTCAAGCCACAATATGTAATTTTCGCTGCTACAGGTTACTTATTTAATACAAAGGCATAGCTTGATTACGCCTTGATTTTGCAGAGCTTTTACTAAGCCACAGACGACCGCTTCCGCTCATGCGAATGTGGGGTAACGCAGCACTGTTTTATCATATTAGATAAGTAGATGAGTATGTTGAAAGTTATATTATAATGCTACTATGTGCATTCGCTCGGCGGCTACTATAAGACACTACAGTAAGCTAGATCGATATTAGTCATAGTAAAACATGGTACTGGCGGTAAATCAAGAAAACAAGACTTAAAAAATAAGACTAAATGTGTTGAGTTATATAACAATAATTTCCTTCAATGAATGTCTCCAAACGGTTAATCACCTGTCTATAAAACACATAAAGCGGCTTTGGTGTTTCCATGGCTTCTACAAAATAAAACCATAAATTGAGGGTAACGCGGGTATGATGTCATTGATAGGCGACACACAGACTCTGGCCCTGTCACAAATGGCACACTTCTGCTGCGTCCGAAAACCTAGGCAGCTGACTCATTTTGTGCACAAAGGCACCTCACAAAACTAATTTCGGACAGACTTCTAAGGCAGTGTCACGGTTTAATGATGAATTTCTCGTTAGAAATTATGTCAGAAGTGGAAAATATTGTTTAAAAAAAATACATTTACACACAAACTGACCAGCACTGGTCAGCACTGGATTGTGGGATATCAAAGGCAAAGAAGGATACATGTATGCTGTCTTCAAAAATCAATCAGATGAAGGTATCTCAGGAGACAGGAAGTGAAGCCAACATTAGATCCTCCGAAGGCAGAATTTGCCAGGTTTCGGACACAGCCCACATGTGCACTTTCGGCCTTGTGGACTTACAATGGCCATTGCGTGCGAGTGTCTGTTAAGTCCACAAGACCGCAGGGTGTCCCATTCGTCATTTAAGCTTAAAGAAGTGTGCTTGTGGGCGGCCCCTTTGCGGCTGCTATGTGCCCGCGATACGCACTTCAGTTGAGCCCGCAAGTTTGCGAGCTACAGAGAACTTCTACCCGGCAGTCAAAGCAGCATTACGCCGTGAAAGTGTGGACTCAGAGGAAGACCGTGAGTGTTTGGGTGCCATTTGGGACAGGGCCAGGTCCATCCTGCTTAAAATTGCTTATTTCTCTGGATTTAAAGGAAGTGTATGTAAGATTGTGGCCAAAACTGGTACTGCAATCACTTTCAAATTATTGTAGAGCGGTGTATTTACCGTTTGCTTTAGCGTTTTATACTTGAAAAACAGTGTCAGTGACTCGTTTCATAAGAGGTACAACTTTATTTTCTACAAAAAAGCAGCTCTACAATGTGTTCATGTTTTCAGGAATAGTCTGGCTGAATACAGGAGAAATTAACCAGAAAAGATTTCCATGTGAAAAGAGTCTCCGCACACACCTAGCTTTTACGTAATCGCCACAGACCCACTTTGCGGGCAAAACTTTAGGCAAGTTGTTTTAAACTCCCAAAATGAACTTAGTTTTGGCCTGATTTTGTTTTTAGGTGATGTCACGTAAGTTCATTCATCGATTTCGCTTAAAGTATATTGTGGCCTTTAGGGTACATAATACAAAAACGATGTACTAAAAACGGAAAAGTGTTTCCTTTATGTTTTTCGCATACAGACGACAGCGTGTTCAAAACGATCCGGTTCACGCAGATCAGTGAAACCGACTGGAAATGCTTTATTATTCTGCCAGGCCAGTAGATGACGATGTCACAAATAAACACTTTAGAACATAATTAGCATGCACATGACGTCACAGTTTTCACAAATTCACGTTTTAGTAGTTCTGGAGACGCAACCGTTTTTCGTTTTCAAGAACAACACAAAAAAAAAATGTAAAACTTGTTATGCGTTTTGGGGGCTTTAAAACCGTTTTAAATGGCTTTTTTTATTTTATTATACTATTATCATCTCTAAACTACCGTTTTTAGTAGAGCATTGTCGTGTAAACGTACCCTAAGGTTAACCTATTGTTCAAGGGCACAACCACATAGGGACCGCCCACTGCAGGCTTTGAACCCTCAGCCTAGAAATCAGATATATAATATGCCTATGTTTGACACGAAAAATCACACAGTCATGCATCGTGCATAAGTAAATCACCTCTAAGTCCCGGATGGCTGAATGGAGCTTCTGTCCCGTTCATCTTTCCAGCGGTTTTCCGAGCAGAATGAAGTTCACTCTCCAGAAAATGGCATTTCTTTTTCAGAGATTCATTTTCGTTTGTACATCGCGAAATCTCTAATCGCAACAGTAACGAATTTTCCTCGAAAAGTTTGCCTATTTCAACAACAGCTGCTTTCGCCAACATTTCCATTATGGATGTTAACTGCGTCTGAAAATCAGTAGTATTCATGATTTCCTTCGTTTACTGGACCATTGATCAGTTATGTATATTGTAAACACCCGTTCTTCGGTCGGACAACTCCGCTATAGCATCTAGAAGAGCTGTTTTTATTTCTCAGCAAGCAATGGCACTGTATGATTCGATATATTTCTGAGGATAGAATTATAGCATATCTAGCATCTTGCAGAGCAGGATCATGTGATGGGTTACCGTAAACCACCGTATAGAACGCACGCACGAACTGTAACCTTTTGATTGGCCGCCTCTAAAATGGTTTTGCCAATAGTACCTTGGCAACTGTTGATAGATGTTCTGGGTGGAATTTTACCAAATGTGGTAAAATGTCTCACGCACTCATGAGCGCCATCCCACCATGAATTATGAGTGGTAGTCAGGGCGTTGCTAGGCGGAACCCTGGTCCACGTCATAACGAGCCCACCACTCTTATATTCTGGTTCTCTTTAAAGATGTCAGGCAGAAATAAAGTCAATAGCTTACCACATTTTATGAGAGCCTACAGTGTTTCACATTACTAGATAAACAGGGTTCAAATTAGGCTCTGTTGTACTGGATTCATGTGCATATTCCATGTTTATTTACAAACCGTATCTGTACATTTAAATTGCAATCGGTCATCCAAAAGTACGTTGTTAGACTTTTCAGTTTATTGTAATTAATGTTATGTTTTCAATCACATATTTACATATTTACAGTAAATACAGAGAGTCAATGTAATCTACTATTGTGTAAAGTAGGGAAAGTAGTAGTACAAAATTATAGTATCACAGCAATTATATTATTCCCTAATAAAAACAAATCAGTCGATACATTTTTTATTGTTGCATGAATGACTTAAATGAACGTAATAAAATATTTACAATACAAACATTCCAGCAACATTGAAATCATACAAGTAAAAAGGTAAAAAAGAAATTATCACATAAGTAGTAACTAAATTGTGGTATTTGTAGTCAGTGCAGGGCCAGGATGAAGACGAAGCTGAAACAGATTATTTTAAAAGTGTTATTTAACACACACAAATCTACCGCAATCATATTTTTAATTACATCAGGGAAAACTGATTTCCATAAAGAATTTTTTTCCCCTGTGATCAACTTTTTAAAACTGCTCACACTTACTTAATTTGTTTTTTTCCACTCAAATTCTGAAAGCCTCTGCATAAATGTAGCCACTCGAGTATTAAAGTTTTGGGGTTTCCTTTGGACAGCTGAACCCGTCCTTCGGCTTGTACCTGATTTTGAGGTACATTTACTCCCCTCCGGATTAATCCTTACGAAGAACCTGAAGAAAAGCAGATACATTTTTTAGAAAAGAAAAAAAAAATTCCAGAGGGCTACAACCATGTCAGTCACTGAACACTGTTCAAAGGGTTTTAACAAAAGAGGTTTGTTATCTTACAAAAGTTGCAGGATACTCAAAACAGGGACCTTGGTTATCTAAAGCTCTATTCGGACAGGACACGTTTTTCTGGAGGACGTTAGAGAAATTTCTGTTTCACAGATGTACTTGGCCATTTTAATCCTGTCTGAATCTTCTAAGTCTGTGTTTATCTCGCACAACCCTAGTAAAAATTCCAGGACAAATTACCTACTTTATTCAGCACCAGGAAGTCTAATCCCATCCGAATGTGAATATCTGAGATTAACGATATTGTACTATTTGAACCCTTCTCCTCATGTTTTTTAATCTACCCGAGTTAACGTTTGCACACCAAACCATCCATCCACATGGATGGTATCAGACTAAAAAAAATGAACATTATAAAGTTAATAAATAGAGCCAAATTGTGGAAAATTTGAAGACTGTCAATTTTAATGTCAGTGTCAGGTAAGATAGTTGTCTAGATGTCTCTGCTCACTTATGTAGGTTTATTATAAACAGCCACTTCTATAGACTTATTTGAGGTTTATTTAAATAGGGTTTTAATATACATTCTGTAATGCCCATATCTAGAAAACACTCCCACTTCTGTAATAAACACGGAGATGTTAGCGCCATCCGAAACGGTACATGAAGTCACAGATGTTGGGTGATACAATTTGTAACTCAAACTACATTTGAAAAACTAGTCTGATCCAAACAGGGCTTAATCCTATTAAATGATTATATTACCATGTAAGTCAGTTTCTCTTAAGCCGGGTGCACACTGTGCGATTTTGCCCACGATTTGGCCGTCTGAGACAAATTTAGCAAATCCTAAAAGATTCCTCAGATTCTAGGCTAAAATCTGACGTCTTTGGTCGTTAGTTTGACATGTTCACCGGCAGCCGATTAATGACCGTTGCGATCAAATTTTACCTCAGATAAAATTCTGGCAGTGTCAGAAGATTTGGCACACAATCCTGCAGTGTGACTTCTCCTACGACGACAGTCAAATATCTCCGTTTTTCAAGACAAACTATGACCAAAACGAGAGCTAGAGATTTCTTTGTAGCCAGCATTTCAGTCCCGTGTGTAATGCAGCTCACCGTCACCGAACGCGTCATTCATTGATGATATAAAACACCGGTGAGTTTTCTTGCGCGCGTCCGTTTTAAGCACGCCTTAACTATCGTGCAGTCTGACATTAATGCCAACTGAGATCTTACAGTGTGACATGGCTTACTTTAGGCATCATGTTCGTACAGTCTGACAAGGGACATTCGCAAAGGATTCTGAAAAATCGCACAGTGTGCAGGACCCATTAGTGTCACCAGTGTCATAGTATAGTGTCTGGTGAATGATGTATAATTTAATCAACACAAACCAATACGCTTAGAAGTTAGCCATCATGAAACTGCATTCGCAACCCATTTTACTTCCATAAGTAGACGTATTTCTGATCTAAAAAAAACATAAGTGAAATATCAAAAGAAAGAAAGTAAAAAATAAAAAATAAAAACTTGTACCAATGTCCTCAAAACTCACCTCTGAATGAGCTCTAGGGTCGCACTGGCTGACTCCTGGTACTCAATATTAAAAACGTAGAAGCAGCCAAAAAACACAGACAATGCCGCTGCAAAGTCCAGCTGGTTGTCTATGGAATGTGTTACTCTGCCCTCAATACTGATAAACCACTTGGACGAAGTCAGCAATGTATCACCTGAAATGTAAAGAAATCACTGTACATATGTCCAAGTACAAATTAATGAGCTTCGTGTAGCAATGTCTTACCAAGCATGATGAGCCGGGGCGTTGCCGGTAAGCTCATTTCATTTTCGATGGATGTCTTAGTAGCAGTTTCCTTGAAAACAAAAAAATAAGAACATCTTAACAGTCAATTTTTGTCAAACACCCTTCAAAACTTTAGTTGAACTGTAACACTTATAGTTACTGACATCTGCTAAGATGAACACAGAGTTGTCCTTTTCCTTAAAGTATTTCATCATTAACAGGATGGCTGATATGGCAGTCCTGTTATTATTTGCTGCACTGGCATCATCGTCGATCTCACTAAGGATACTCTGGACGTCTTCATTCCACTTCAGTCTCTGACTACTGAAGTAGTTCAATATTCTCCTGGCTTTAACAATAAGGGTTTCGCTAAAGCGGTTTCTGATGTCAATCCCAGTCAGGATTTTGAAGTGCCTGCAGAGGCCTCTTTCGGTGAACAGGAAAGGCCAATGCCCTTCTATCTCACTGATGGTAGGAGGGGGGCATGAGTTGATCATGTGGCGCTGGTAAACATAAGTTTGCTGCATTAAGTCATCTACGTTGGGCAACTCGGCAGCCCTTGGGCCTGCGGACTGAAAAATCTCTGCCGCAACCTTCCTCTTCATTTCAAGAGAATCCGCAGTCTCTCCTTCTGGGACGGCAGAAGGCTGCCAATTAATGCACCCATAACTGTCCACTTTACATCTGACTTTTTTCGCAGAGTAGCCGTCCTGTTGTCCACCTCTCTTCGATGGTCTTCTAGGTCGACGAATCCTGTGTTCCAAAACATCTCTATTCACATGTTCTACCCTCGTTTTTAGTTGTCTTTGTAGGCAACTGAAGCCATTTCCTAGCTGTTCACCTTCCTCAGATATGTCTCCAAATGTCAGGGGATATGTAGTCACGATGCTTCGAGCCACTTCTCCACAGGCAGCCAAGTTTGGGTTTGGACAGTGGGCTTGCATGGCTGCCACAACAATCCTAACAAACTCTCTTCTTGGTCCAGGTCGAGCCCTCTCTCCAGTGGATGTTGCCTGAATGAGAGCTGCTGGCATGCGGTTCCAAGGAACCTGGAAACTTCTAATCCAGTTGGACTTAATAGGATAGTGAGGAATGGAGGACTGTTCAAGAAGGGACTCGTTTGATGATAATGGAGTAAGTGTCATCTCGTTAGGTGTTCCATCCACTCGTCCATTGGATTCTTGGTAAAAAATCATGGAAAGAGATACAGAGAAATTGAAATATGTTGAAGAGCCAACAAAGTACCTTCTTCAGAGGTCTCAACCATCATTTATTAGTAAAACGTTGCTATAATTCACTTATAAAATGTACTATACAAGTAGTGTACTTGCAATGTATTATGAATAATTCACAAAACGTGCATATGCACACACATTTTTTTTTTAACATGAATGAACATTCAGAATTAGTATTCTAAATAAGCGACCGCATGTTCAAGGTTAATAATTAACATAAAACACTCCCAAATCAAATCCTCAAAGGCTTTCCACACAACCTTTCCTTTACAGTCTTTAGTCTGTCTCAGCAAGCATGATGTGATGCACTACTAAAGACATACTAACACTAGCAATGCCAAGCGTGCCATACTCAAAACCAATTAAAACACAAACACTTCTTATACAGACCTACATGTATCTGTGTTGTGCCTTTTCTTAATTTTATATTTTAAAATATGATGAAATGCATTCACGATTTGTTTGTGAAATTGTTTGCAAGTTAATTCTATGCTACCGTTCATGAGAATACAGATGTGGCCTTTGAAAACATGAATTTTATGATTTTATGCAATGTTAGGATAGACAATATCAACAGTAAACATTCATTTATAGAGTAGAAAAGGGCTGTATTTGAATTTAAATACTTCCCTACTATACAGTACCAAAAGAGTAGTATGCCTGAATACATAGTGTGCGTCTCAATCAGCTCCCTAGTTCAGTAGTCAGGGCACTGATCAGGGAGTCAGCCCATTGACTTAAGTCCTGATCAGTGCCCTGACTAGTGAACTAGGGAGCTGATTGAGACGCACACATAGTATTTCTGAATTACGAAAGGGATTTACAAATCAAAGTAAAGTGATGCCTTTGACGCTTGTAGGTTGAGTGACACTAATCAATTTCATTCATACTACCCATATTCATACTATACAGAGTACATTTGAATGATTGCAAAGTAAATTCAAATGTTGTTGCCTACTCAGACAGTACGCAATCTCGGATGGACAAAAACTATCAAGGGTTTTGAATGAATAAACAATGTGAATTAGCATGATGGTTTAAAACTTCAACAGGTAAAATGACACCAAACGCAACAAAAACCCCACTTTTATTGACAGATATCATGTTAGTAGCATGCCTACTTTGAGTTAGTTACTCCTCAACATAGACAAATCCGTGCCAAATGTTTCTCAAAATGGCACTGTTGGATAATAGTAAAGAAATATTCCATGGGCTATATTACAGCAATAAATCTGGGAATAGCACAATCACAAAATTCATGTTTATTTTTCCAACCCCCCAAAATTTCTCACATCCTTAATAAGTGTAATTTACAGAATTTTTAAAACATTAACAAAAGATTCAAATTCATCAGATTTGACAACAAAATGTACTATACGGGGGCCCAGAAAACCCAGTGACAACTTGGTGGAGTTGTAACTCAGTTGCAAAAGGTTCAACCTTGAGCTCAGGTGGAGTTAAATAGTCTGTAGTAGGTGCTCTTGGGAAAGGGAAAAGACCAATGACAAAAAAGGCAGGTCCGAGGCACTCAGTCAGATGTAAATGAAGGATAAGAAAAGAATTAAAAAGCCTTTATCAGGTATGACTTAAGTCATTTTTAAAATACTAAAGCCGACATGTTTTGACCAACAATGGTCTTCATCAGTGCAAAGCAACACAAAGAATGAGAATGACAGTTAAATGTTAATGAAGTTAAACCCCACCCATAAACCGACAACATTCAATTAGCCTAATAAGGCCTAATACAATCAATTAACCCAATGAGGCAATCAGGTCTACAGGATTGGGGAAACCAACGTAATGGGCAAAAATCCCCTTTACAGTAGGTTACCTGGATAACCAAGCGCATACCTGCAAAGTGTTGCAGGTATGACGTAAATTTGTAGGCCAAAACGCGGACACGAGTTAGCATTTAGCACTTCTGGTTCCATCGTCCTGAGGTCAGTGTTTTGTTTTTTTAAATGGGGTTTTGGTTAAATGCCTGAAATAAGGCCTGCGATGAACACAAGCTCTAAACACATTTTATTTTATGACATAAAAACCGTCAGTATTATCCCACTCAAGATTTTTTAAGCTTATGTGTCTTAAAAAGGTGTTTGCAAACAAACTTCTAATGCTTATAATTGTGCTCTTCTAAATTATTCTAACTCAAATTATCTGGGGAAATGTTTTTAGGTAAAAATGGAAAGAGTTGGGAAGTCGTGGGACCGTGGTGTACTCCGTTTATAGCCAACATTTAACTTTTTACATATGGCGACTGCATTTAGGCTTCAAAATTAAAAGTTGTGTTCATTATTGTAGTTAATAATTTTTATTGTTGATAATTATGTAATTCATTATGATAATTGTTTTGTTGATAATTATCTGGATGGACAAAGCCTATAAGCATCATAAACTTTTGTTGATCACAGAGCATGTTTTTTGCGATAATCCAAAAGCCTATGGAAAAAATTATATTGAAGGAACCAGTGCAATCCGATTGGACTGCAAAATGGGTCATACTCATACCTGCACCACTATTACACCCAAACTGTAGGACATCAGGCATACAGGAAGACCAAAAATTTTATATTACTAATAAAATATATATTTTTTATTGTAAGTAATAAAGATTTGTAGACATGACAGCAAGTTAACGTGTAATCAGTTTGCAATATTTATTAGTAATTTTACTAACTAGAGAATTCTGCAGATATTTCAGTGGCCTACCATGTTTGAAGTACAGCACAAAGGCTTTAAAAAGAAGGGAAAGCGAGTCGTTTAGTACGGAGAAGTTCATTAAGCCGATCCCTAATCATCTTCCAGTCACGGGGTGTAGGCTCTGGGAATTTCCGGCGAACTATTTCTGATATTGTTTGCCGTAGGTTGTTAGGCAGCGCATATTTCCCCCTGGAGCCGTCAAAGTTGACAGCACCTGACCAGCCTAGGTAAACTTCATGTGGTACTAGAGTTTTAAACAGAAGCACAGCAAAGCGTTCTGGCCTCGGCTTCCTGTCCCTTCCAGCTGATTCTAGATACAGTTTTTCTTCCTTTTTCATAGAAACTGGATTTAAACAGATATCAGGTAGAATCGCACCCATAGACCAGCAAACATAATGCTCAGAAGTTGAGGTGTTTGGAGTGTCTGTCATTTGCAAATCAATTTGGGGCATCACTGAAGAACACTGGAGTGAAACGGTAGACGGAGGAAAAACCGTTGGTGTAGAAAACATAGGTGTTTGATGATCAGATGTCGAAATCTTGGCTAGTGAGCTGCGTGTTTCTGTCTGTGGTGGCGAATCAGCTGAAGCAGTGTGATCAGGACTGGATTTAATTTTCTTGAACGACTGACGATTGAAAGAGCAGGCCATTGAAGGTGAGGCGTCCGCAGACATGACACCTGAAAAAACATACAGCTTATATTGTTCTAAATACAAACAACCAAACATTCCCATGACTATTACCAAGATAGCTTTAAAAAACACATGATTATTGCTGTATCAAATGAGTTTTTTCAGACCATTTGTAATCAGATTTCGAAGGGAGGGTCTCTGACTTTGTGAGTGCATACATCACACACTACGTGTTGCTGCATGTTTGTTGACCAATAAAATTAAAGTAAAAATACATAAATTATACCGAAACGCACCCCAAAACTTTGCAAGTACGTTAACTTATTTGAAGGCAGGTTGTGAACAGGTCCCTTTGTATTTTCCCTGCAGCCTGGGCTCAAAAAAAGTGTCTTTTTGTGAAAGCCACATGCAGAGAATAAAGAACAAGATCTGCTGTATGTCGTTCAATGTTGTTTACTGGGTTGCTTTGTTTTTCAACGCAGATCACTGCACTATGCCTATCCTAAGCATGCTTTTGACCTGTGGAAACGCAAGCAGGATCAGGGTTTACAGTCACGTATCGTACTGTACTGAAACGTACCACACTGGTCGGTGGAAACGAGCCATAAGTGGTCAAGGATTAAATGTTTTTGTTGTTTTTTTGGTCAGAACTTAACAAACTAAGCAAACTGAACTACAAGTGTGAACACACCCTTAGTATCTGTTTTAAGTTTTAGTGCACTGGTTGATTAGGAGGTCTTTTGTTTCTACCAAGAACACATCCGGACAGATAAGTGCATGTCGAAGCGCTAAGTGTGGCGCACAAATGAGATTAAATGAATAAAGCCATTAAAGCTGCTTACAAACAAACTTAGACCCATATACATGTATTTAGTGTTAAGGTCCACTTGTGATCAGGTTGATGAAAATTCATCATAATACTAGTTGTAAAAAGGATCACAAATGCAATGTGGTTTTGGACTTTTAACAGCTACATTTAACACTGACAATTTATGATTGATTACCCAAGGTGCATCTTAATACCAGGTGTAAACTGGGATTTGAGCAATTTGAGCATTCAAACAGAACACACAGTGTTCTGACGAAATTGCACTCCACTATCACATCAGAGACAATTACACACCCACCGCAATTCTGTGACAAAGACAAGATATGCACCCACAAGAAATACCTCCCTATATGCACCTCCCTAAATAAGAAAAAACTCCCCTTTAAACCCATTAGCTGAATTTGAAGGTAGGACAGATGACCAAATGTGCCTGTAAGATTTTCAAAAAAGCTAAATGTTTATCTTTGTGTAAGAAAGAATTTCAACAGTGTCCTAACTACACGTGACACGCGATAATAGGTATCTTTTGCATGTTAATTAGAGTTTTTGTCCTAACCAGCCAAGACGGTGACACGCGACGAAAGCCATTCTAGAAACGGCTCCAATTTTTGTGCGACGTCGCGGCTAGAACAACAAAAAACATGGCGATGTTAATCTCAGGTAGTGTCTGTGTGCTTTATTTAATGTTAAAAGTGTGTAATGTGACTTTGAATATCATTTAGCGCTCCAAGCTTTGTCAAACTAAAAGCAGCAAAAGATAATTCCCCTCAGATCTTGAAATTAATCACATTGAAACAAGAGTGTTCAAGCTGTGTACAAAAGTGTATTCTATGACAACGATTGTTTTAGTAATCCAGACTCCAGTATGTATTTTTAGTAGTTTAAATGGTGTAATATTTGTGAATTTGATTGATTTCCTTGCGAGTGCTGTCAAGATTAATCTCTGGTGCTGTGCACTTGCCGCTAGAGCCCATCCACACGCTGTTCTGATTGGCTGTTTTTTGATTGATTTGCTGCATCTCGTTGTAGTGTCGCGCCTTGTGTGGACAGAAAAGTTGCTTTTGGCTGGAATCTTATCGCGTCGCGTGTAGTTAGGACACGGTGTTAGGTTTTTAAATATATAGAGGTGTTACAAGAAGGCTGCCTGACTGCAACAGTTGTGTGAAGAACCCTGGGGAAAAAAGTGTGTTTTTAAAGGCCACATCTGCAGGTCAACCATAACCTTATCAAATGAATACCGGTAAACCGTTTTCTTTATCCATCTGGATGAGAGGCGCTTTAGATGGGCACCCAATGTGACGTTTAGTGACAAACGCAAGCGGATGACCCCAGAACGTTTGTTCTTTTTTTAACATTACATGAAACACAATAGCTACTACAGTACACAATAGTAACTCAAGCACAAGCCGCAGTTCTACTCTCAGACGTCCATCTACCACGTTTGCATAGAAATAAAAACAAAGCAACAGAGCTTATAGACTTCTAAAATCAGTGTGTTCTGACCTCATACGGTAATCCTATTCTTTTTTCACACATAGCAGCATTTAAAGGTGGGGTAAGTGTTATTTCAAAACCATTTTACAAAATAACAATAACAAACTTTTAGCCAATCAACAGGTAAGGGGTGTGTCTACTAATGATGGCGAGAAGAGAGGCTCATCATTATTCAAAACACACGACAAACATGACGGACATTAGCATAGAACTATATATGCTGCTTTTGCTTGAATATGCTCGTGTCATGTTCGCTTGTTTGTTCCTTTGCGATCATTTTATGCCTCACTTCAGCGATGATAAAGACCCGTTCATTTCCACACCGTATGGAGCATCCTAATCTCCTCACTGTCTGTTTCAAGCGTCAGTTTACAAAATGTGTCTGACAAGTAAGATAGCCTACTATACTCCTAATATATGTTTGTTTCCTCTCTTCATGATCTATATAACCCTAATCCGGTCATAATTGTAATATGTCGTTAGCTGGACTGTCATGCTCGTGTACTATCGAGTTGACGTGAACTGTTTGTATTTTTGTGATCGCTATAACTTTTAGTTTTAGTGTTTTAAAATATCAACAACAGTTACCAGAAAGCACTTACCCCAACTTGAATTTACTGGTATGAAACTGATTTACTGGTCAAGTTAAAACTTCTCATACTGGAAAATTGCCAGAACTGATGCACCAGAATTTTTCTTACCTCTTTGTTTGAATGTTTTCACAAGTTTTCGACATTGTATTGGCTCCAGAAAATCCTGAAGATCTGACACCTCTACTAGGGAAAGGTCCTCGGACTTCTCCACACCCACCACAAGTGAAAGATGATTGACCACGTTTTGAACTTTGTTACTATCCAACTCTGGGAGAATTCTTTTGATTTCCTCTTGGATTGCACCTGTAGGGAGATAAAAACCACACACTGAGGGTGGGTTGCATATATAAGGGCTAACCTTGAACCCAATGTAATCATAAATCATCATTTAACATATTTAAACCCATCTTCCCACAAAAAGGAACAAAAAGCAGTATCAGGCCCTGTTTATATCTGGTATTGAGATGCATTTTATTTGATCGGATCACTAGTAGATGAGGGAGATACCCATTTACACTGGGTGTTTTAATCCCTCTCTTTTGTCCACTTTCAACCACTTCTGTCCTGATTTCTTCTAGAGGAGGGAGATTTCATATGGGTGGGTAAATGTTTTTTTGTTTTTTGTTTTTCAATGTAATGTACAAAATAAGCTTGCACAGTTTACATATAAACATGCACACGACACACAGAGCAGCAGCTTTCGCAAGTCCACGCTGAACACAGTTAGTGTGTAAGAAATCTGGAATGGAGAGGCAAAATTAACATTGTCAATTGCGCTTTGTACCTCCTTCAAACCGAACTTGTTTCTTCAGCTGTCAAAGTTTAAATCCCATCTGGCTACCGCGCATCCCATAATGTTAGCGCATTAAATTAAATAGGCGTAGAGTCTAGGGATGGGTACCGAAAACCGGTATTAAACGGGCCCCGGGGCAGAATTTTGAAAGACCGTTGTATCGATAAGCTCGGACGTTATCGGTTCTGCTGTCGGTACTTTTGAAAATACACAAACGACAGCCGAGGACAGAACCAAACATTCAAACGTAGCCCGGTTGCACTTTAGATCTGTGATAGTCTGCTTTTATTTTAGATTTTGTCTTCCAAAGATTATAATAATAATATTTATGTCTAGCCCAACTTAATTCCCTTTGCAGCAGTACGCTGTCATTTCTCCAAACTCAAACGTAATGACAGAATCAGCACGATCGTTGATTGTTGTAAAATACAGTCTAGCCACTGTTGGTAAATTGTGGGACGCGTTTAATAATAAAAAGAGCGATTAAATGCACAAAAATGTGCGCAAGAGATTGTTCCCAAGTCGGCGCGCGCGCTCTGAAACAGCCCGCGACGAGCAAATTACACTTTCGGTTTCACACTCGCGTCTAAACGATCAAATGTACACAAACATCTATGTCAAAATGACCGGCTTGGAGAGTCTCTTAAACACAACACAGTTTGTGTCTAAAATGGACGTAGTTATTATGGATATATAGACAGGAGAAAATATAGTCCATCTGCCAATTATCAGTCGATTATCAGTAAGATCTGCACATCTGTCTTAAAGAGGCAGCAGTGTAAATAAACAAGCTGACGAATTACTGCGAATTAAACAACCAAATGCAAAGAGAAAATCACTCACAGCTCTTGCATGAATAACTTCAGCTTTAATAAGCATTCATTTGGCTATTTATGATGAACAGTGTTATTTTACATTTGATTAGTAGAATTTTTCCTGAAATGAAAGCACTGCATGTGTAGGCTGTGTATTTTTGTTAATTGTGTGTGTGTGTGTGTGTGTGTGTGTGTGTGTGTGTGTGTGTGTGTGTGTGTGTGTGTGTGTGTGTGTGTGTGTGTGTGTATATATATATATATATATATATATATATATATATATATATATATATATATATATATATATATATATATATATATATATATATATATATATATATATATATATATATATATATATATATATATATATATATATATATATATATATATATATAAAAATCTCAAAAAGTACCGATAAGAATACCGTTAAAGTACCGGACCGATAAGCAGTATCGGTAAGAGTAGTAATACCGTTAAAACCTTAACGATACCCATCCCTAGTAGAGTCTGCATCTTTTGTGGCTGTTCAAACTCATTCAACCACACTTCGAAAGCAATCCAGTCTAATATGTTTTCAACTACCTCTGGAAGTGGTTGAACGTGGACAAGCTCAAAACCAAAACGCAGTTTAATATCAGGTGTAAACAGGGTTTCGCTGTTATCTTTCTAAATATATAGCCACATGTTTTGCAGTCTACAAAGGTAGGGTTTCATGATGGTACAGTCATTTACTATTTATTAACCCTTTACTCGGTATTAATCAATCATTTAAACAAACAGGGCTTAAATTAGGTCAGGAATCTTATTTCAATTAGGCCATTTAAGTAGCTTTTAGAAACGTGCCTTAAGACACATTACAGATGTGCATCATGAGACAAGATGTGTAAGTGCAAGTTTCTTTCAGTTAAAACAACTCAGAAACGCATTTAATTCTGGGACTAGGCTTACTGGGGAACAGAGTTTTCAATGTACAGTATGCGGTCAGCTATAATGTAATAATGACCAAATTACTACACAAGACAAAAAGTGCTCTCACAGCATACCTTTCACACTTTGATTATCTTGGTCTTCCTCAATTCTTTCTGAAGAGCAATCATCAAATGCCTCCTCCTTGATCATAATCATGTCAGGTTCTTCTTCCAGCAAATTTACAGGCTAAAGGATTATAAAAGAGGGAGCTAGTAAGCTGTATTCTGTATTGTTTTTAAGACAACTCCATAAACTTTTATCATACAGCAATATGTGAGACCAACCTCTCCTATGATGACCGCAGGATCCAGGTGTGTGTCGTCCTCCTGCTCACCAACCTTTGACTCTTCGTGTCTCCAGAGGTTCATACACCATTCCTTACCGAAGACATTGTCAATGGCAGGGCGATGTCCAGTGTCTGTTGAACATGTGGGCATTCATTATTTGGTAGGTATTGAGTCAGAGGCACAACAAGAGTGATGAACCAAAAGTCATCAGGCCTTCAATGCAGCTTTTTGCATTAAATATTAAAATAACGTTACATATCTCGAGATGTGCATCAGAAAAAGGAAACATCTTAAATATTACCTGTAAGTCCCTTAGCTTTTGTCCCGTTCATCTTTCCAGCGGTTTTCCGAGCAGACTGAAGTTCACTTTCCAGAAAATTGCATTTCTTTTTCAGGGATTCATTTTCGCTTGTACATCGCGTTATCTCTAGGCGCAGGAAAGACGAATTTTGCTCGAAAAGTTTGCTTAATTCCAAAACAGCTGTTTTTGCCAACGTTTCCATTATGGATGTTAACTGTGTCTGAAAATCAGTGGTATTCATGGTGTTCATTGTTTACGGGACACTTTAAAAAATAAATAGTCGTCCTTCGACCCGACAGCTCAATTAATGTCTTACTACAGATGTTAATTATACCTCAAACAAACGATGGCGGTATGTTACCTTTACTATTTATGAAGATAGAAACAACAAAGCATAGCGTTTGGGAGTAAAGGATCATGGGATAAATTACCGTAAACCGCCGTTTAGAGGCGACTATTCTATAGTCCTCCTCAGGAATGCAGTTGCCTCTGTTTATTTCGAGGTTTGGGGAACAAAATTAACCCTTTTCACAATTTTTCACAGTTGCTAAGACTTCACCGTTTTTCTCACAAAACCAAATCATTAAATTACATTCACAAAACTTCTGATTCTTCTAGCAAAATTAAACCATCGCTCAACCATTTCTCAAAAATTAAAACAAATCTTTCAGCTCATAAACACACACAGTCATATTTAAACTCCACAGATCATTTATTAACACTGCATACAAAAATTGTAGTTACAGGAGAGAGAGAAAAGAAGAAAAAAAAATATATGCCATTTTTATACTGTGTAGGCTACGTTTTTATATATATATATATATATATATATATATATATATATATATATATATATATATATATATATATATATATATATATATATATGTATGTATGTATGTATGTATGTATGTATATATACATACATACATACATACATACATACATACATACATATTATATATATATATATATATATATACATATATATATATATACATACATATATATATATACATATATATACATACATACATACATACATACATATATATAAAACGTAGCCTACACAGTATAAAAAATGGCATAAAGGCATAAAATAGTAATCGAATCGCAAATTGGTAAGGTGAGTACTATATATACTGCAAGTATAGTATTGTATTGAATATTGAATTTAATGTTTGGATTCAGTACTTGCATACTGTAAACTTATAGTAGCCAAATGCAAAAGCCCAAATAGTCAATGAAAACTAAATGAAAATGTTACAGTGCACTCTAAACAGTTGTGCAACTAGGCCTACAAAATAACTCTAAAAAAGAGGTTGCCTTCATGTTGGGTCCAGCCTCAGGACTTTGTCCACATCACAGGCAATGTTGTTTCTTGTAGGCAAAGAAAAAATCCTCTGGTGTGCTGGATCCAGTTTTGAGAATACTCTCCACACCTTTCTCGCTTTCTCGTCTTCATCCTCTTCCTCCTCATCCACAATCTCTTACACATACTCTTCCTCCGCTTCCTCTCAGGTTGTTTCCATCCATTGTTTGTATGTACAGTTGGTTTGATCACAAACATTAGAAATAAGAGTGACCAGTTTAGAGTCGTTGTGTGTAAACAGTGACAGCTGTGTTGTAGTTTAACTTTCGCTTGCCTGTGTTTACCGTTTTGCAACACACATGCATCACAGTGCAAAAATGTGTTTTGCTGAAAGAGTGCTTTAGATTTGCAAATGGTGTCTAACTGCCAGAACCTGTTTAACATTTAGTAGAAAGAGTGATTTATTTGACAAATGGGCTTAGGCCTTTGAGAATTTGGTTCAGATAATATAGTTTAGTGTTTTAACAGTTGTGAAAATAGAATTGTGACGCATTTTCAAGTCAAAAGGCTTGTCAAACTCAAGGAGGAATTTTGATCATCAATATTTTTAATATTATGGAAAATAATTTTAAATCACATCTTTATATAAACTCTCATAAAGCTTAAAAAAAAATACTTTTTTGTTATTGTGTATAAATATGGGGGGGGGGGTGGATTCAAGAACTAATTTTCATAATAAAAACATAACATTACAAAGGAGTGCATTCGGAGGCACTGTAAAATCCTCACCTGAGATGTCATTACACCATTGTGACTATCAATGCTCTGCATTTATACTAACACTTTTAAAAATACATAATAAATGTCGCTAAAAACTAATTTGCTTGTCGTAAGAATTATTACAATGGTAAAGAAAAAAAATCGAAAATATTTTTAGAAAGCATAAGAAAAAATACAATTATAAAGGTTGATTTATTTTTTATTTTTTTTAATCGCTCTTTATTTATGCAATTTTAAACATACAATTCAGATACTGATACTGTACAAAGAAATACATATTTAAAATGTGTGTGTAAAAAGTGTGTGTGTATATATACACAGACAAATATATTTGTACAGTATGTGTGTATATATATATATATATATATATATATATATATATATATATATATATATATACATAATGTGTGTGTTTGTGTGTATATATATATTTGTACAGTATGTGTGTGTGTGTGTGTGTATATATAAACATGCCTGTCCTGTCTTGTGTGCACATGTGGGTTTTGTTATGTGGAGCATGTTATCATGTCATTTTTTCGGATCCCTCCCCCTTATTATATGATTAGTCCCACCTGTTCCCTCTTGATTTCGTGCCTTTTTAGGCTACGTCAACACTAATCCGGATAAATTTAAAAACAGAGTTTTCGTCTAAAAACGCTCGGTGTCCACACTATCATTTTCAATCGTTTTCCAAAAAATGTTCATCTGCACTGAAACGTCTGAAAACGCTTACATCCCGTACTGCTGCAAATCCAAGACGCTTCGACTACAATACTTTTTTATTTACTCTTTGAAATTTTGCGGCAAAGTCGAGAAAAGGCACAGAGTTTTTTAAATGGGTCGACAGTGATGTGGAGTTGTTGCTGCGAGTAACACATGAATATAAAGTGCCAAAACCAAGTGAAAATGTAGACTGGGAGACGTGCCAAAATAAATACGGCTGAATTGGTCATATGACTGCATCACATGGCTAAAAATGCATCATCGTATTAAAAAGCCTCCGTTTTCACAGTCCACACTTTGACGCGAAGACGGCGTTTTCAAATTTATCCGCTTTGGAGAGCATTTTCAAAACGATACGTTTTCATTGACTTAAAACGCTGTCTCAGTGTGGACGGAAGGCCAAAATGGAGAGAAAAATATACGTTTTCAAATGAAAACGTATTAGTGGGGACATGGCCTTAAGGGGGTCGCACACCGGACGCGGAGCTCGGCGGCGCTCGGCGGCGCGCCATGTCTTTAAAATTCGAACACATTGTTTTCAATGAGTGTACGCACACCGGTGGCGGCATTCGGCGCATGTCCGCGGCGACTCAGGAAGTTGTTCTAAATCCTGCCGCGCCACAGAGCGCCATTTCAAGGCTTTATATTAAAAGTATATTATCGTTAAGGTATACTGATTTCAACCTTTGCTACAAGACACATTTGTTTTACATTCTGAGTTCAACAGCTTGAATAAAGTCTAAACATATTTTGGGGAAATGTATAATAAACGTAGCCTTTTAAAATGTGCGCGTCCGGTGTGCGATACCTGAGACGCTGCGTGGCGCGCCGCCGAGCGCCGCCGAGCTCCGCGTCCGGTGTGCGACCCCCTTTAAGCTCCTTGTGTTTGTCAGTCTTTGTCAGATCGTTGTATGTCTCCCGTCTCCCCGTGTTTGGTATGTTTGCAGTTTATTTATTTCTAGTTCATGGTTTTCCCCCTCGTGGGTTTTGTTTTGTGTTTGTTTTATTTTGTCATAATAAATCACATTTCTTGCGCACATGAGTTTTCTTTAGTTGTAACATGACTATAACACAAACTTTAATGTTAAATGTGATTAATCACGATGAATTGATATGAGAGCACTTATATAAATATTTTTCTCAAATTGTGAGGTAAACAAAATTCTTAAAGATTTTGTGATGAACTAAAGCAGGCAAACTTTTTATATATACTTCTGTTTGATGTTTGCTAGGCAACACATAAAAATAGAAATAAAAAAGTTGCAATAAATGGAAATAAGAGACGGTTACAAGTATGCAAGCATTTATATTTAAATTTAATTGCACACATAAAAACAACCTTTACTCTTAATATTTCGATCCACTTTTAGTCCACATGGTTTCACTTTTTTATGTGTTGTATTCAATAGTATCATGACGTGTTGATTCTTAATGTTCAACAAACAGATAAAGCTTCATACTAAAACTAAGTAGCTACATATAACATTTAGTAACTATTTATTTCAAGAGAGGCGTTTTGTACCCTTGCCTTTTACCACATTCTGAGCAGCTATATGGCTTTCTCCAGTGTGGCTTTGCAGGTGAACAATAAGACTCTTCTGACGGACGCTCTTTCCACACTATGTGTACCCATATGGCCTCTCACCAGAATGAGTGCGCTCGTGTAAAAGGAAGTTTGGTTTTTGAGCAAACCGTCGACCACAAACTGTACAGACAAAAGGTTTTTCTCCAGAGTGTGTTCGCATGTGTTTTTGCAATCGGCTAAAAAATTCAAAGGTTTTCTCACACAAAACACACTTTAACTTTTTCTTTTGTGTATTCATTACCCGTTTACACTTTCTCTTCACTTTGCTAGGAAGAAATCCAACATCAGGGCTCAAATCTGACCCTGTTACACTATTTCCATGTGTAGAAGTTGTTCCATTGAGACTGTTTTTGTCTTTACTTAGTCGTTGTCTTAATTCCACATGCTCGTCTGACGGTACCATGTGTGCGAGAAAATCCTCGGAGCTCTGGGCAACACATTTCTCATCACTGGTCAATGATAGTCCTGTAATTCAATAAATGACTAATTAATTACTGAAAATAAAGAGTTAAATGGATAGTTCCCCCAAAATGATCCTATAATTTACTCACCCTCAAGCCATTCTAGGTGTATATGACTTCACTTCATATCACTCGGCTTAAGCTAACGCTACTCCTACATCCTATGTCATGCAGAGGTCACTCTCATGGCCGTAGCCACTTATGAGGTCACTGAGGTCCAGACCTCTGTATATTTCTGAGGTGTATATAATAAAGGTTGTGAAATAATTGCCTAATATAGTACTCTACTTTAGAGCTACAAGGATATTGCACAGCACCAAGATCTTCTCATCTGAGCTGCCTCAGCAGTCTATCACCCCTCATCAATATCCAAATATTTGAGATGACCAATCAAATTTAAGTAGTCAGGTTTTATGTTCAAAGAAGCTGCTGAGCGTGAATTTCAGTGACCCTTCAGCTGTTAGCAGTGCGAGATGAGATTCAAGTAACTAAACTAAACATTTCATATTTGACAGCTGTTTTAGTATAAAAAATGTTAAACGAAAACCAAAATAATCACGCAAACTAATAAACTTTTGTCTAAGTTTGCCATTTTTAATTGAAAATAGGCCTTTATAATTTATGTGATTCATGTACTTTAATAATTAGTAACTGGCAATGTGATGGGACAAGAAACATTAACAAAGCTGTTTTTATCATATTAGGCGGCATAATAAATGTGTACATATTTTGAATTAATTTAATAATCTCAGTTACCATGCTTACCTGATAGTCTTCAGTAAATTAACTTATCAGAAAAGGATTCATTAAACATATAAATATCAGCTGACCCTATGTTTTCTTTCTTCACTGACACAATGTTCAGCTTTAGGAGGGGAAGAGACAGAACAAGAGAAGGAGACTGAGAGAAAAAGAAAGAGTGATGGAATTGAGGTTGGAGCGTTTAACTTTTTTTGTTTGTTTATTTTAAAGCTATGGATCCTTTTCGCAGACAACAAAAAGTGAACACAAAAAAACGAATTTGATGTTGTCTATCATTTGTCGCTAGCCTGGATGCCAGCCAAACTTACCACCGGCCACAAAAAATTTAGGTCGGGCAGTTCGGTCTGGCCTCGCTCCATAGAGGAGTAATTATCTCTGAACAGAAACTGTTCGGACCAATGAAATCATCAGGGCGGGCTTCAGACGATGACGGACAGATGATAAATAGTAATGTAACCATGCACGTCATCAAAGGGGCTTGGATTATATTTGTTCAAATCTTAAACGGAGAGCTTGTTTGTATATGCATTCACCATCACAATTTCTCTCAAAAATGATGATCATGTTGGGTAAGTACTCTGTGTATCATTAAATTATTTTATTTTTTGTGTAACACTGTTAAAGATCATTTATTCCATCGTGCGTTCAGTCAGGGTTGCCAAGTTTTTACTACAAAACCCGCCAACTACTAGCCCTAAACAATAGCTTCTCGGGGGGTTCTGCAGGGAAAAAATGGTGTTTGGGGGGCAAATGTGTGTTATTTTGGCAAGGTTGCCTGCTAAAATTCGCACTCATGGGTATATATATCACATAATAGTCACTCAAAAAAATTCAGACTTGGCAACACAGAGCAGTTGAGCTCTGTAGACATAGCTTCGTTGCTCTGATTGATTGTAGTTCTATCCAATTGAGGTCTTTCCTGGTTCGGTTGAAACACGCCCCATAATCACAGCCCAATGGAGCAGTTTCAGATTCGTATTCTGACTAGAATTGAGTATGACCACGTCAGGCTATTTCATCGCTATAGAATTTTACCCAACTATGACGACTTCCGTTTCTGAGATACTCGGAAATGTAAAAGGGTCAACTGTTATCCAATTAGTTTGACCTTCAATAGTTTTAAAATGCACATTTGTAGATCAGAGAAATCAAAAGGTCAGAGGTCTCGAGTCATATATGACCGTTACCAGAAGCCAGTGATTCTAGTTTATAAAGTTATAAATATGGATTTAAATATAAATATTAATTTTTCTTACACATCAGTTTCAGAAGACCTTTGACTCACTGGAGTCATAAGGATTACATTTATGGATGGATGCACTTTTTGGAGTTTCAAAGAAGACAAAAGTCATATACACCTAGGATGGCTTGAGGGTGAGTTAATTATAGGGTAGTTTTAGTTTTTGAGTTCTTTCTCCACAAACCTCTCAAACTGCTACTTTGGTCTTCCTCGGGTTTATTTTTCCCAGAGCAATTGTCAATCTTCAGCGGCTCTTCTTTAATCATAATTACATCTGGTTCTTCATCCAGCAAATTTACTGGCTGAAGGATTGAAAATATAAGAAGGCTTGTATTATTATAGCTAGTGAGCTGAATTCTGATTGTTTTTAACTTAATCTGAGAAACAATGTGAGACCAACCTCTTCTGGGATGACTGAAGAGTCCAGGTGTGTGTCGTCCTCCTGCTCACCAACATTTGACTCCTGCTGTCTCCAGAGGTTCATGCACCATTCCTTACCGAAGACATTGTCAATTGCAGGACGAAGTCCAAACTCTGTAAAAACAGGTGGGCATTAATAACATTAAGTCATTAATTGTATCAGTCTGCTTTTAACACGCGTTTTATAAATCACCTCTAAGTCCCGGATGGCTGAATGGAGCTTCTGTCCCGTTCATCTTTCCAGCGGTTTTCCGAGCAGAATGAAGTTCACTCTCCAGAAAATGGCATTTCTTTTTCAGAGATTCATTTTCGTTTGTACATCGTGAAATCTCTAATCGCAGCAAAAACGAATTCTTCTGGAAAAGTTTGAGTGTTTCCACAACAGCTGTTTTCGCCACAGTTTCCATTATGGATATTAGTTGTGTCTGTAGTTCAGCGGTATCCATGATTTCCATGATTTAGGTTAATTTAATTTAGTAATTGTAGACATGACAGATTATACTGAATTCTGCTTAGTCTTAATACATCTGTTTTGATTGTTTTATCATCTGTTTTCTGACGGACAACGCTATATATTCTTAACGATCTTTCTGTAGAAACAATCTGTTTGACAGAAAAGGATCATGGGATGACCGTAAACTACCGTGTAGAGGCGCCTATTTTACCCCCATGAGAACTAGAAAAGCTTGTTTGTTTGTTTTTCCATTCACCAATACATTTTTGGGTTTTAAGCTTTTTCTCAACTAGGATACGAAAGATACAACATAATGATTTATCATTTTGCTATATGCGTGTAAACAATGCATGGCCATCATTATCAATTTGCTATTTCCGTTGTAGGCTACACTGTAGGCTACCAAGCACACCAGACCAGTGTTCTTTTGGCGACATGTAATGAAAAAGACGTGTAATAAAATATTAAAATAAATGCCATGTTTCATATAAGATATGATCATATCATGATCTGATTTGTGTTGAAATTAGTTTGATTTAAATTACAAAATGTTATATTTCCATAAGATAACTACATTTTATCATTTAGTTATAGGCTAATTAAAAACTAAGGATAAGGGGTTATCAAGGTGAAACCAGCAACATTTTGGTATCTCTGCCAAGCCATGAATGTGCTCTTTACAGGAAAAAACTGTGACGTGTTGTCAGCTCAAATTCGATAAAATATAATGTCTTCTACAAAGGCAATGCAAAACATCTATTCCTGGGTCTCAGGAGGATGTAGTTCACTGTTGTCTCTGTTTACTTGAGGAGGTTTAGCTGCTAAACAATACCGTTTTAAAGTCGGCATGAAACATATTAAACTGTTTCGCATTTCTGAAAGAAATATATCAAACACAGATAGATGTTTTGTTTTTGTTTTCCCAGTGGTTGTTTATTCATTGGATTGTGAAAATTGGCATTTTAGATTTGAATGGAACCGGTTTGAGTGCAATGTGGCCTTGCAATGTGACCATAAAATGGTCATAACTTCCGTGATATGAATGATGTATACATCATTCATATCACGGAAGTTATGACCATTTTATTTTAAAGATTGTGATGTCAATGTTATTTATATATGCAGCCCACCCCTCTGGTTGGGCTTTTCTGTAAAATCAATTATTCAAGGCCCATTCTGCAAAGCTTGCATACACTGATTAACTATTGTAGCTAATAAATTGGACAGAACCAAAATTTACTTTTTGTTTATCATGTTTTAGACATGCAGTTTGGATTTAGATGTTGATACTTTACAAACACACAAATAAAAATCTTATGGAAATTTAATGAGTAAACCACATGGTCCAACTGGATGAAAATGTGGAGAGGACTAAAATGTATGAGAAGAAAATAAAAGGAAACACTTTACAATAAGGTCTAATTTGTTAACATCAGTTAATGCATTTACTAACAATTAGCAATATATTTTACAGCGTTTATTAATGTTAAATAATAAAACGTGTTCTAGTTGAAACATGATTTTTTAAATGTTGTGTGTGTGTGTGTGTGTGTGTGTTTAATATATCTATTGAAAAATACTCTTTAACAGTTGATCATTTCACTTATTTGTGAAAATACTATTTTTTTTTTTTTTAACTTTTTATTCAGGATTTTTTTATATATATATTTCAGGGACCACAAAAGGTAAAAACATCAAGTTATAAGTTATCAAAAAGTTGCAGCAATATCAAATCCTCCAAAAGTAGCAGAACACTGGACACAAGAACTTATTTAGAGTTAACAAACAACTTTTATCAGCATTTTTATCCACTTTTCAATTTTTAATGCAGTTTTTTCAATAGTATATCATGTTTTACTTCTGTTAAACAGATAACAAGGCTATAATAATGACCTAGACTGCATGTCCCAAAAGCATCCTATGGTCTCTCTATGAAATCAACTTACGAAACACAGCCCTAGACAGTAATTTCATACTAAAAATAAGTACACAAATAATATTCAGTAATAATTCTAACTAACACATCGGTGTGTTTTAAGAGCAGTTTTGTACGCGTAGCTTTTACCACATTCTAAACAGCTAAATGGTTTTTCTCCGGTGTGGCTTCGGAGATGAACGTTAAGAGAAGATTTCTGAGAAAAGCTCTTTCCACACTCCACGCATGCGTACGGCCTCTCGCCAGAATGAGTGCGCTCGTGAGTTGTGAGATATATTTTTTGAGCGAACCGTCGTCCACAAACTGTACAGGCAAAAGGTTTTTCTCCTGAGTGAATCCGCATGTGTTTTTTCATATGGCTTAAATATTCAAAGGTTCTCCCACAGAACATACAATTTAATTTCTTCCTTAATTTAAATGTCATCTGGCTGAAATTCAGCTGATTTGGAAAAAATCCAACATCAGGATTCAAATCTGAGCCTGTTGTACAGTCTCCATGCGTCGAAATTGTTCCTTGAAGAGCTTGTTCTTCAGCTTGTGGCTGTTGTACATTAGTTTGGACTTGCTCATCTGAAGGTACCGTGTATGTGATAAAATCCTCGGAGCTCTGGGCAACACATCTCTCATCACTGGTCATTGCTGTAGGTCCTGTAAATTTAATAAATACATAAATTTCTAAAAATAATAGAGTTAAAGGGTTAGTTCACCCAAAAATGTGAATTATGTCATTAATGACTCACCCTAATGTCGTTCCACCCCTGTATGACCTCCGTTCATCTTTGGAACACAGTTTAAGTTACTTTATATTTAGTCCGACGGCGTATCTAAGTTCAGGCACACTATACTGTCCATGCCCAGAAAACTAAAAAAACACATCATCAGAGTAGTCCATATGTGACATCAGTTAGTTAATTAGAATCTCTTGAAGCATCAAAAATACATTTTGGTCCAAATATAACAAAAACTATGACTTTATTCAGAATTGTCTTCTCTTCCGTGTTTGTTTTCAATCCGCAAACAAAGATTCGAACGGTTATGAATCAGCGGATTGATTCACGATTCTGATCGCGTGTCAAACTGCTGAAATCATGTGACATTGGCGATCCGAATCATGAATCAATACGCTGATTCATAACCGTTCAAATTCGCTGATTGAAAACAAACAAAAGTGAAGACAATGCTGAATAAAGTCGTAGTTTTTGTTATTTTTGGACCAAAATGTATTTTTTTAATTACCTTTCTGGACATGGACAGTATATTGTGCATACACTTTCATTGGAGGAAGAGAAAAGCTCTCGGGATAAATATGAAATATCTTAAACTGTGTTCCGAAGATGAATTCCAGAGGTCTTGCGGGTGTGGAACAACATTAGGGTGAGTCTTTAATCACATAAATTTCATTTTTGGGTGAACTAACCCTTTAATAGCAGGTGTTCTCAAGTTCTTTCTCCACAAACCTCTCAAACTGCTACTTTGCTCTGCCTCAGGTTTTTTTTTCCCAGAGCAATCATCAATCTTCAGCGTTTCTTCTTTAATCATAATTACATCTGGTTCTTCATCCAGCAAATTTACTGGCTGAAGGATTGAAAATAAAAGGAGGAGCTAATGAGCTGAATTCTGATTGTTTTTAACTTAATGTGAGAGACAATGTGAGACCAACCTCTTCTGGGATGACTGAAGAGTCCAGGTGTGTGTCGTCCTCCTGCTCACCAACATTTGACTCCTGCTGTCTCCAGAGGTTCATGCACCATTCCTTACCGAAGACATTATCAATTGCAGGACGAAGTCCAGTGTCTGTTGAACATGTGAGCATTACATTTAAAATCGGTAACCACTGGACTGAATCTTATTATCCCACATCAGACCAAAAGAACCTGATTGTAGTTTTGAATTATACCAATTGTTACTAAGCATAAGTTACTATATTATTTCCACCATCACTAATTATTGAATCAATTAACTGAAAAATCTTTTGCACAATTTCTGGAGATCTGGGGAGTCATTTATAACACAACAGGACCTGAAAGAGACATACGCCCCAAGACAATCAAACCATCTCCATTGACTTTGTATCGCATGAAGTGGGATCCTTGTAAATTCTGGCTCATAACAAAAAAACAGAACTGCTATGTGACAGGGTGCACAGCAAAAAAGCTACGAAACCCAGAACTAATTTTTTTTTAAGGATTTAAGGATACAAAAGTACAAGCAATAAGACGTGAAGCATCACCAGGAAGAATGGGTATATTAAGGGATCCTGACACTCAGTGTGTAGTAAACTTTTGTCACAGGTCAAATATCCAAATATCAGTTTTATATATTATATTTTAGCATATCCTGTCACCGATTATGTTCCCCTACAGTGGGCATAGCTTTCAGTGTAATATTGTAATATCTATCTTAATTGGCAGTATTATATACTGTGTGTGTGTGTGTGTGTGTGTGTGTGTGTGTGTGTGTGTGTGTGTGTGTGTGTGTGTGTGTGTGTGTAATAATAAAATAACACTTGTAATACGTGTTGATGTTTTGTTTTAAAGATTTTTTTTATTCTCTCTAAAAAATATAATGATGACTAAGGATTGGCATATTATGAAGAAAACCAAATACATACAAAGCCTTAAAGAGATGGTTCACCCTGAAATTAAAATTTTGATATTATTTACTCACCATCATGTCCTTTATCTTCTGTTGAACACAAAATAATATTTTTTGAACAATATGGGTAAGCAAACAGTTGATGGTCCCCACTGACTTCCATAGTATATGAAGAAATACTATTAAAGTCAATTGTAACCAGAAACTGTCTGGTTACCAAGAATAAAATCAATATATTATTTGTGTTGGGAACAACATGAGGGTGAGTAGCCTACATGATGACAACATTTTTATTTTTTTCCAACTATCCCTTTAAATAAAAAACAAGGCCTTGTTTTTGTTTGTGCATTACACCATAATAGAGCCCATCTATCAAACGATGTCCACTAATCTGTTAATTATATAAATAGAAACTGGGGGGAACACAACCCGTTTTCAGACAATGACCACGTAAAACTGGACATGAAAGTCAGCAAACATTACTCAAGGGCACAGGGATAATCCTTTGTGGGACATGAGTACACAGAGTTCAGTTTACAAGCTAATATTATTTAAAGCACAATTATAACAAAATTCACAGTATCAATCTGCGTTTAACAAATCACCTCTAAGTCCCGGATGGCTGAATGAAGCTTCTGTCCCGTTCATCTTTCCAGCGGTTTTCCGAGCAGAATGAAGTTCACTCTCCAGAAAATGACATTTCTTTTTCAGAGATTCATTTTCGTTTGTACATCGTGAAATCTCTAACCGCAGAAGCAACGAATTGTCCTCGAAAAGTTTGCTTATTTCAACAACAGCGGTTCTTGCCATAATTTCCATTATGGATGTTAACTGCGTCTGGAAATCAGTTGTATTCATGATGTCCATTGTTTACAGGAACCTTTAATGTTATAAGAATATATTTAATATAGCCGTTTCTTCTTATAGACACTGTCGCTATATTTTCCACGGTCTTTTTGTAGAAACAAACCATAAATAGCGTTGCGCCGAAAAGGATTATGGGATGAATTACCGTAAACCAACGTGTATAGAATTATAAAAAAATGATTGCAGAAATGCTGACTTAAAATGATGGAAAGTTGTTTTTCCAATAAAAACATTAGTCATTTACTTGTATTCTGGAGGGGTAAAATGAAAATATGCTCAGGGTGATGAAAATAATTAATATTAAATACACCAAAATTCATTGTTTTTGTCCGTTTTGTATTTAATGCTAATTTGATAACTACATGAATTATATCAAACTATACATTTTAAACAAACAACCCTGTGATCATAATAATGAAATACACAGTGCAAACCAATTCCTCAAGCTCATTGTCATACATTAACTAATGTTGTTGCAAGACAGGCAAGACAGGTGTTTGTTAAGATTAAATTTCGTTGTGAACCCTTTCCCACATTTTATACAGGTGTAGGGTTTTTCTCCAGTGTGACTTCGCAGATGCATGTCTAGGGTGCATTTCTGAATAAAGCCTTTTCCACAGACCGCACAGCGATACGGCTTCTCTCCGGTATGGGTGCGCTGATGGGTGTACAAGTGTCCTTTCTGAATGTATTGCTTTCCACAAAGTGTGCACCTGTATGGCTTCTCACCTGTGTGACTCCGCTGATGTATTTTAAGTTGACTAAAACACTTGAACCACTTTGAACAGTAGGTGCAAACAAGACGCTTGTCCCATGAAATAGTATTGTCACTGCTTGTTCTTGTGGACTTTGACGCACTCAAACTTTGTGTGTGACTGAATGAAGGGTTTTCGGATTCATATGTGCATTTCATAGACAACGACTGAACCATCATTTCTCCAGGTAAGTCGTTTCTGTTCAGTTCCAGTGGTTCTGATTTAGATGGGACTCTTGCTGCTGCATGTTCTCTATTTCTGTCAACACAAGGGACAGTTTCAAGAACATCCTTGGTGGTTGACATGCTTATGGCTTCATCGCAGTGGGTTTCTATGGTTAAGGGAAAGTGATGTAAGTGTACTACACATGGAAGGAAGTACAAAACTATATACAAACATTGGCAAATCATATTATACTTCATTATACAGCTTTGGTCTTACCCGCTTCCTTGTCTTGACCGATCCAAACATCTACTTCATGTATCTCTTGCTTTATCATACTGATTGGCTGGCTGACCTCATACTTCTGCTGTGGACTGTCCTTTGACATTTTGACATCACATTATATCTTACAATTGTATCATACAGAAACATTACATTTTAGGTAAAAATATTTACATGTGGATAACTTACTTGGTCTTGCTGAATTACCGTGGGGCTGTCTCTAAAAAGGACCTCAACGCTACACCTCTTCAGATGATTGTGCATCTCTTCTTGAGCATATTCACTGAGTAAAAATAAAAACATGGGTTATTTAAATTAAATTAGTATGATCCATGGAAATGGGAGCATATACACTGCTGGGTAACTACATAATCAGATTCCTAAAGAAAAGTACTTGTAATAAAAATTTTATTTTAAAGGCTCATAATCAGATTAGTAACCTTTTTATTTATTATATGATAACATATTACTCACACAATGGTAATAAATTGTTCGTTCATAATTTATTGATAATTTATTCAGAATTAATCAAATTAATCTTTGCTTTGTAAGTACGTTCAAGTTTTTTGAAAGGGGGAAATTGTACACAGACCAACCACAAGTCAGTTGGCTATAATCTTTTAATGGTTTAAAAATATTTTGATTTGAATGCTTTAAATTATTAGCTTTATCAATTTACAAACCACAGTAACACTTTATTTTAAGCTGACTTAGTTACATGTTCCTACATGTATTTACTAAAGTTATAACAGTAAATTATTTATGATTACATGCAACTAACTTTTAACCAAACCCCAACCCTACAGTAAGTACATGTATTCAATTAATATTACTCAGCAATTATTAGAGTAAGTACAACGTAACTACATCTCCTTAAATTAAAGTGGAACCACAACCACATTTGGGGAAACCCTGACATAATGCAAAGCTGAATATTCACCAGCCATTACTTACATTAAGTGTCACATGATCCTTCAGAAAAATATTTATTATCAATATTGGGAACAGTTGTGCTGCTTTATATTTCTTTGCAAACTGTAATGCTTGTTTTCAGGATTCATTAATGGGAAAAAGTTTTAAAAAAAGAAAAAAAAGAGAAAAACAACTTTTTATGAATTGAACATATAGTTTTAAATATTAATGTATACTGTATGTGCCACTGAAGACTGGAGTAATGATGCTGAAAATTCAGCTTTGTGTCACAGAAATAAATTTGATTTTAAAGTATATTAAAATAGAAAACCATTACTTTAAATTGTAACAATATTTCACAATATCACTTTTTTTTTTTTTTTTTTGTTCTAATAAATGCAGGCTTAATGAGCACAAGATACTTAAAAAACATTTAAAAAAATAGTAACGGGTGCAAACTTTTGACCGGTAGGCCTACTATGATCGCATGTGCCTTATAAAGTATATGCAATTTCATTCATCATAAATACTAAAACAATGTGTAAATACCTCTTGACACCTGTGAAACTCTGTGTGAGTGTTTGTCCAGTGTTTGTCCATGGCTGGACCTCCGTCAAGCTCAGTCTCTTTTTCAGTTCGCTGATCTCACTCCGGCTGCGGGTGACCTCCGACAGCAACACCTCAAACTCCACATCCACCAGTCTGCTTATCTCTAATACAGCTGTTTGCACGAGTGTTTCCATGATGGAAGCTATGTGGGTCTGAAAAGAGGAGAGAGTGGACACCATCTCCTATTTTTCTGCAGATACAGATTGTGCCCCAAATAATAATTAAAAACAATATTTTGCTATATACTTTAACTTAGAAATAGTAACTGAAACGGTTATACTTCTACGCCACCTTAGTTCCCTTTCCTACTATTTCTTGTACGTGTTTCTCAGTGTGATTGATTTATCCAAATATGGCGAACTAGCGCCATCTACTGAAGTGGAGCCGAGTGGAGCATTTTGAGTAAGATACTTTTTGGATAAATAAAATGTTCGATTATTTAATGCTGATTTAACGTGCTTTTCACACCCATTGAGGAAATGTTTAGGCTTCCAAATCATATAAGAATGTCATACATAAATTGCAATTCTGATTCCTACATATAGCCTAATAAATGGCTTTATAATAAATATAATATAATAAATATAATATAATATAATATAATATAATATAATATAATATAATATAATATAATATAATATAATATAATATAATATAATTAATAATTAACATAATATAAAATAATTAATATAATAATAACCTCCTAGACCCAGGAAAACTGTCTTTTGAAATGTTTTTCATGTCATTACATTTTTATAGAATTTTGTATTTATTTTTGAATTTTATGTTTTGGGAAAAAACAATGCAATTTTGTTTTTTGTTTTTTTAATTCATAAATCAGTTTTCAAATATGATTTTTTTTAAACCAAACTTAAAGACGAGTCTCAATTGTGTTATAAAACATACATTTCCCACAATGCAACAGTAGGCAACAGTCGCTGCGATTGGATGTTCGTTAGATCGCATGAGGAGGACGTAAAGGGAACCTCACTACTAAGAAAACATTCCACGGTGAGTTTAAAGTCATTTTATGAGTTATTATAGCTTCCATTAGTTCCAGAGCATCATTTAGACGTGCTTTTATTGCCGGCGGTTATTGGTAGGCTCTTAGTGCACTCATGCTGCTCATATATCCTTCCTCGATTTATTTGACTTCATCAAATCTGCACTGCCATATCAAAGTAAACAGTGCATGTTTTACCAATATATTTTGCATAGTGCGGTTAGCTTATTGTTTCCTTTTATCTGCTTTTTTTCTGGCCATGGTACTGTTGGACTCATGTATGTTGACTTCAGCGTTCATTTCCGAAGTGACTGGCATAACCATTATGCACCTTGCAATTGATTTCAGATGTCTGGACGAAGAGTGGTGGTTTTCCCTTCTGTGGCCGAGCTTGGCTCTACTCTGGCCCAGCTGGTGTCCTCTCGTGCAGAGAAAGCTCTAAGTGCAGGTGGAAGTTCCTTCTCTCTAGGCCTTTCAGGAGGGAGTTTGGTTTCCATCCTTAGCAAGGAACTGCCTGCTGTAGCCAACCTGGACTGCAGCAGATGGCTTATCGGCTTCTGTGATGAGAGACTCGTTCCATTCACTGATCCTGAGAGCACCTATGGCTTGTATAAGGTGACTCTGTGCTCTTTTACGTTTACGTTAACGTGTTGATATCTTTTTTAGAAATAGAGAAGCCCATTCATATTTTTCAGACATGTGACTGACAAACATCCACAGAATTAGACCACCAAGAAATCAAAGTCATGTACCTAGTCACCAAGAAACCAAAATTGACCATTCTATTTTTTTATTGAAATTATGCAGTATTTATTATAAATGTGTTCTATTTAACTTCCTCCCCTTTTGCAGCAACTTCTCTTCTATGATGTGTTTGATGAGGCATTAGGGCGGGACGACCTGTCAATCACATGAGATCGACCAATAGAAAACCAAAATCATCCAACAAGCCAATCAATTCACTTTGGACAAAATCAAGTCCCGCCCTACATTTTGTCTTGTTTAAAAAGCTGATTTGGATATACACGTCACATTGTCTATTGCAACTTCTGTTTCATGCTGACTTTAAAAACAATTCATGTGGAATTACTAAGACAGCTATATTAAAAGATAAATTCAGTATACACCTTATTGATGATGCATACTATACAGTCCCTGACAAAAGTCTTGTCGCTTATCTATTTTGTAGAAATACCTGATATTAACCTGACTTTTAATTAATTCATTGGTGTTAGAAATAGCTCATATGAAAAGCTAAAACCCTCCCAAATGATGTTTAATTCACTGAAATAAATAATTTTCACAGAAAAAATATTTATAATTTAATCAAGACGGAAAGGTCAAATTTTGGCAAGACAAAAGTTTTGTCGCCTATACAGAAATTGAACAAATTTACTGCAAATACAAAAATATGTCAGCAAATTAATTTGTGGTGCTGTGAGATCCAAATTTAATATCTTGTATGACTTCCATGAGCTTGAAGGACTGCATCCATGCGGTTTGGCAAGGATTCATACAATTTATTGATAAAGTCATCAGGAATAGCTAAGAAAGCAGTCTTGCATGCCTCCCAGAGTTCATCAATATTCTTTGGTTTCGTCTTCCATGCGTCCTCTTTCATCCTACCCCACATATGCTCAATGATGTTCATGTCTGGTGACTGGGCTGGCCAATCCTGGAGCATCTTGATCTTCTTCGCCTTGAGGAACTTTGATGTGGAGATGGAAGTATGCGATGGAGCACCGCCCTGCTGCAGAATTTGGCCTCTTTTATGGTTGGGAATATAAGAGGTAGCTTAGATTTCTTGGTATTTTAGACTATTGATGTTGCCTTCCACCCTGCAGATCTCTCGCACACCCCCATACTGGATGTAACCCCAGACCATGATTTTTCCGCCACCAAACTTCACTGTTTTCTGGGTGAATCTCGGATCCATTCTGGCTCCAGTAGGTCTCCTGCAATATTTGCGGCGACTGTGGTGTAATTCAACAGAAGATTCATCTGAAAAATCCACCTTCTGCCACTTTTCCTGCGTCCATCCTTTTAGCAGGCTGTGGGCTTTGGCAAATGCCACACAGTTTTTCAATTGTCTTTTGTTTAGTGCTGGCTTCTGGGCACTGATTCGAACATGGAGGCCATTTCTAGACAGAATCTGACAAACTGTTCTGGTTGACACAGGGACTTCAGGTGACCAGGTCTCGTGGAGCTCTGCTGCAGTGGAAAATGGGCTGGCCTTGGATTTTCGAGCCAACAAACGGTCCTCTCGAGCAGTTGTCTTGCGGGGTCTGCCTGACCTGGGCTTGTCAAAAACGTCTCCAGTCTCTTCAAATCTTTTTTTATCCTCTGTACTTGACGCTGAGACACATTGAAGGTGTCTGCCACATCAGCAGTGGATCTGGTCTTCAGCCTCTTGATAATCAAAACTTTTGTCTCAGGGTGAATCTTAGGCATGTTTGCAGAGGTCTAGTTGCAGTTGATGTGCAGGTCTAGTGTACTGGGGTTCTTTTTATACACACTTGAGACCTAATTGATCCATTATTAGTCACAGGTGAAGCTCATATGACAAGGTGACAACACTTATGTCTTTGCAAAAATTGACTTAATGGGCTTTACCAAGCTATGAATATTAGAATACGTTTTGAAAGTTTAGTTTTTCACTGAAACATTATCACAAAAGCTGGTGGGATTAAAATGAGCCATTTCTTTGAAAAAAAAATCTTGATTAGAAATATATTTCAGCGGCACTTTAGGTCAATTTGTACACAAGCGACAAGACTTTTGTCAGGGACTGTATACAGGGGAGCAGTTGAACCCAGAATATGAACACGACACGCTACATTGACTGTTAAGCATTAATGTTTTTCAGCGCATTGCGTTCATTTGCTTTCCTTTGTAAAGAATGCATCGTCTAGCCTGACAAGCCAGACCCACATCTGATGTTTGTTGGAAACTCACCATAGACAGGGCTCAATCCGAGGGGCGGGATAAACGGTTGTCTTTCAAACTCCCTCTGCACGTGATAGGATAGCGCTACACCAACCGGAGCAACGAAGGTGAAACAGAGCTCGTTGATAGATTAAACATTCACCGTATCCGGTCGGCTAAACTCTGAACACATCTTCCCTTTTTAAGAATGACTTCAGTGCCGTTCTTTTCTCAGAGAAAAGCTTAACTACAAGTCTTCCAGAATCGCAGTCAAAGCTGATTCGAAAGACCGCCGCCGTTCGCCAGTTTCTGTGTTTACTAGACAACAGAAGCACGCATACGCAACTCGGCCGTCGTCATTATGGCCCCGCCCCCTGACTCTATAGACGATGTGATTGGCCAATCCAGATTTTGAGGAATACAGCTCAGAAGGGTATTGAGAGTTCCTAGACGACACTTGCGGGCAGATTAAATTTGCTGCCGCTAGGGTGCGTCTAGATTTCTAGGCTATGCATCGTCATCAGTATGGTGCATATACTGAAATTTGAAAGTTTCTATAAGAGTGTGATGTCGCAAACTATGAACACTGATTGCTTTTTATATCTTACAGAATCAGTTGTTTGAGAAAATCAACATTCCAGAAGATAGGATTTTGGCTATAGATCCTTCTTTACCTGTGCAAGAATGTGCTGATGATTATGCTGGCAAACTGAACAAGGTTTGATTTAAGTTCATAGACAAGTTAAATTGAACTGGTTTGATAAATAAAATATAAAATGCATAGCTCTTAATAGAATTGTGTCCTTTTAGGCCTTTAGCCCAGAGCAAATTCCAGTTTTTGACATGCTGTTGCTGGGAATGGGACCAGATGGACACACCTGCTCTCTCTTTCCAGATCATCCTTTATTACAGGTAGAATATGAAGATGAATCATGATGATGACATGCTAATAGGAGTATAACTAAAATAGGATTTCCTACTTTTAGTTTAGCATTGTTAAATCCCACTTGTTTGGATTCCCACAAAACCCTCAATTTTATTGGCTTTCTTTTATTTTGTAAGTATCAATTTATCATGGGAAATGTAATTTTGTAGGAAAGGCAGAGAACTGTGGCCCCAATCTCTGATTCCCCCAAACCACCCCCTCAGCGTGTGACTCTGACATTACCCACGGTTAACGCTGCTCGATGTGTAGTGTTTGTGTCAACAGGAGGCAGCAAAGCTCCTGTACTCAAAGTAAGTTTCCCTCTATATCTACAATGATCAATGTTGCATTATTACTTTAATAGATTGATATTCTTACTGTTTTTATCATGTAATTTTCTGTGTTTCTGTAGCAAGTATTGGAGGGTGGAGAAGGCCCCGCACTTCCAGCAGCTCTGGTGGCACCTAAACAGGGAGAGCTCTTCTGGCTTGTGGATGAGCCTGCAGCTGCCTCCCTCATGTCTCAGGTGGAGAGGCCAGGTCCTGGGGCAAAACTCTGACAGAATTTGACGAAGCACTGTCTAGTATTCCTATGAAGTCCTTAAAAAGCACTGTTTCCTTCATAGCACTTGTGAAAATCATAACTGTGATTTACTGCAGTTATTGTTGTTACTGTAAAAAAACACAAAAAAACAAAGCTTTTTTCAGAAGCTTTCCGAATCTATCATTTAATTTTTTTAAACAGTTGTTACCATAGGTTTATTATTGTAACAATAACTGTGGAAATTATGGTTTCCATTTGTACATTTTTGTTAGATGCAATAAAAAAAACTGTTTTGAATGAAGGTTTGGGAGGTTAACCCGTTTAATCCCACCGGTCACAATTGTGACCCTAAATTTTCCTTGAATATTTTAGTGTTGTATTAAAAAGCAACTTCTATTATGAAGCAAATTTTCATTTATAATACCCATTTAAGATGTCTACATGAGTTCTGGGCAGGTTTAACATTGCTGTATAGTTTGGTCGTGTGACCACACACACTTATTTCTTGGTACTGCCATCTTAGCACAATGACAATGTGAAAGCACAGAAATGACAGGAAAATTTAATGAATTAATCAAAGTTAATTTTTGAATAGCTCATTCATTTTTTGCACACATCATCATGAAAGGGTCATCTATACATACATATTGAAATTATATGAATACATGGTTTATTCTGCTGTCAGGATGCATATAAAAGAAGACGGTCACAATTGTGACCGGTAGTATAACACAGAATATGTCCCCTCTATGTCATTCTGTGTTATTCATATGAACTCACTAACAGATTGAACTGAAAACTATCCATCCATCCATCCATCCATCCGTCCGTCCATCCATCCATCCATCCATCCATCGTACTTCTGTCTGTACTTCTGTCTGTCTATACCTTTGTCTAGCTATACTTCTTTCTGTCTGTCTGTCTATCTATCTATACTTCTGTCTGTCTAACTAACTATACTTCTGTCTGTCTGTCTAACTATACTTCTGTCTGTCTATACTTCTGTCTATCTATCTATCCATCTATCTAAACTTCTGTCTGTCTGTCTATACTTCTCTCTCTCTGTCTATCTATACTTCTGTCTGTCTATCTGCCTGTCTGTCTATCTATCTATACTTCTGTCTGTCTGTCTATCTATCTATACTTCTGTCTATCTGTCTATCAGTCTATACTTATGTCTGTCTGTCTGTCTGTCTATCTATATCTATGAGATATACCTTATAAACCTTATAAGATATACCTTGTAAACTTCCAAATTTCGGATTTACCAATTGGTGCTTCAATGTTCAAATTTGCTCTTCCTAAAATTTAGGAGTAATAACTACATGTAAGTGCCTAGATCTTTTCAAGGTTTGTTGGTCACCTCTTCCCATCTCTTTGGCCAGACACGTTATTCAGTGAAGATGAACGTGTTACCTAGATTTTTGTATTTATTTCAATGGGCTGCAATTTTCGTACCCCCAATTTTTTTTTTAATTGTGTATCATGAACAATAGAAATAGTTTTGAAGTAAATCCTAATCATATCTCATTCTTATATGTTGGATATTTTATTGTTATTTTAAGTTTCAAATCGGTAAATAGGTCTAATAGAAGAATTTGTATGAATTCTGTCTATGCTGTTTCCCACCGGTCACTATTGTGACCGAGTATAAAACCTTATTACACTAACTTAACCAACATAAAATCAAAGAAGGCATACCATTTGTGTGTTAGGGAGGTCTAAGGAGTAAATTGCATGTACTCACATTGCAGGAAAAACTTTTCCACTTTTGTTGTATTTCTGTAATGTAAAAAAACATTTTATATATATTGTTTTTTATATATATATTTTTTAAATATATATAATGTTTTATGCTTTTAGTTTTGGCTAACTATATTAATAACCCTGTAATAATAACCATTGAATTACTTTTTTTTTTTTAAAACAGAAAAAAAGTAATTCAATGGTTATTATTACAGGCTTATTAATATAGTTAGCCAAAATTAAAAGCATAAAAAATTATATACATTTAAAAATATATATATTAAAAAAACTATATATATATATATATATATATATATAAATACATTTTTATCAAATTAAAAATATAAAATCTTTAAAATATAACATTTCATTTGATGTACTAAATAACTAAAACTGTTAGACATCTAAAACAAATTAAAAACGCACTAAATTACTAAAACTTAAAGGGATAGTTCACCCAAAAATGAAAATGTGATGTTTATCTGCTTACCCCCAGGGCATCCAAGATGTAGGCGTGTTTGTTTCTTCAGTAGAACACAAATGCACTCCTACTGTTGCTCGTATAATACCAATGGGGTCTAATTAGAATTAAACCCCATACCTACATCTTGGATGCCCTGGGAGGTAAGCAGATAAACATCAAATTTTCGTTTTTGGGGGTACTATCCCTTTAAACAAAAAAAATACCACACTCACATTATGGACTATTTTAAAATGTATTTCCTACCTTTCTGGGCCTTTAAAGTGGTAATTGCATTGCTGTCTATGGAAGTATATTTTGGAATTTCATAAAAATTAAATTAAAATTATTTGTGCCCCAACGATGAACGAAAGTCTTACTGGAACGACATTAGGGTCGGTAATTAATGACATTTTCATTTTTCGGTGAACTAACCCTTTAAAATGGGTCCCTCCCCTTTAAACGTCACGGTAACATCCCCTTTAACGCGCTCGTTTGCAGTGTTGTCAATGCAGGCTGATTTTGGTCGGCGGAATTATTTAAACTAAAGTTACCCCTTTTTAACTTTCTGCCTGCTCAGCTGGGTGTAACTGTAGTTTAGCTGCGAGAGATCGTATGTCTGTTTGTAAAGAGTCTGTGCTGTAAAATGCTTTGGTTCGTGTTGTTCGTGTCGGTGCTGTGGTGCTGTCTGATGAGTACTGGACCAGCTCAAGGATACTTCCATGAAGAGCGCTGGAGCCCGGAGTCTCCTATATTAGCTCCACGAGTAATGATCGCTCTCATCTGCCGTAACGCCCAGCACTCTCTGCCGCATTTTCTCGGAACTATTGAGCGCCTCAATTACCCCAAAGACCGAATCGCGCTATGGTAAGTGTGTGTGTGTGTGTGTGTGTGTGTGTGTGTGTGTGTGTGTGTGTGTGTGTGTATAACGGCGTGGCTGCTCATTGACTGTTTTATTTCTTATGTCGTAATGTTAGAATATCACAATGCCTGCGTGTTAATAGCACTTCATTTTGATGTCTGTGAACATCTGTCTGCCAGCAGCTCAATATGCTATATGGATGGGCAAACTGGTGAGAGAAAAAGGGGAGGGGTTTCTTTAGATTCATTGTGTCCCTCTCCTCACTATAAAGATTGCATTTATCCCGTAAAGTTGTCATTGTCCTAACCGGTGAATGAAGAAATCTGTTGCAAAGGTGTCAGTTACCGACACTTGTCCTAGAATACATTATTGAATTGTCATGTAATGCCATGGGAATACACGTAAAACAACCAGTTATAGCTAATAAAGCCAGTTCAGCTACTTATGGTTCTCTGCAGAAGAAAGGAGAGTGAATAATGTGGAATGTTATTAACTTATTATCCACTGTATTAATAATTAACATAACACAATTCAATTAGCCTATTACACGTCTAGAATACTTGATTCGAATTAGTCAAACGCTCTATTTAGAGGTTATTTTTTTAGAATAACTACTGGTAAGTAACCATGTTAGTGGAATAATAATTAATAATATACAATGAGCTCATCACTGTCCATTTCACTGTACTGTGTGTGTGTGTGTGTGTGTGTGTGTGTGTGTGTGTGTGTGTGTGTGTGTGTGTGTGTGTGTGTGTGTGTGTGTGTGTGTGTGTGTGTGTGCGCGCTTTATATTACATTGTGGGGAAGGGACCATATTTCAAAATTTAATATGTGGGGACCACTGGCTGGAATGCAAATGGGTCCATAAACATACTAAATTATGTTTTGTATTTTTTATGTAAAAATGCAGAATGTTTCCTGTGATGGGTAGGTTTAGGGGCAGGGGCAGTGTAGGGGGGATAGAATGCACAGTTTGTACAGTGTAAAATCCATTACGCCTATGGAAAGTCCCCACAATTCACAAAAACACAACGTGTGTGTGTGTGTGTGTGTGTGTGTGTGTGTGTGTGTGTGTGTGTGTGTGTGTGTGTGTGAGTGTGTGAGTGTGTGAGTGTGTGAGTGAGTGAGTGAGTGAGTGAGTGAGTGAGTGAGTGAGCGAGCGAGCGAGCGAGCGAGCGAGCGAGCGAGCGAGCGAGCGAGCGAGAGAGAGAGAGAGAGAGAGAGATGTGGTAGTTTATGGGTCTATTAAAGGGATAGTTCACCCCAAAATGAAAGTGATGTTTATTACACCCAGTGCATCCAACATGTAGGTGTCTTTGTTTCTTCAGTAGAACACAAATGACGATTTTTAACTTCAACCATTGCCGTATAATGCATGTTAATGGGGTGTATTTCTATGAGAGTAAAAAACACATAGACATACGAATCCATATAAACCCTGTGGCTTGCTTGTGGCCACACTGATGTCTTAAGACACAAAACCATCTGTTTCTGCGAGAAACGTAACAGTATTTGTTTTGTTTTGTTTTTTACCTCATATCAGATGAATCTCACTTATAGTATTCTTTAACGCTATTACAGGGTTCGTACGGGTGCTTGAAATCCTTGAAAGTGCTTGAATTTTGATGTTGTGTTTTCAAGGTTTGAAAAGTGCTTGCATTTTGGATAAAGTGCTTAAAAATGCTTGAAATTGTAACTATTTATTTTACAACAAATACCTATCTGACTAAATTTGTTTATTAAATGTAGAAATAAAATGTTGGAGAGCATAAAATGAAACCTGCTGTGCTCGCGATCTGCCCGTCTATTTCCGTGTGACTCCGCCCCCATGCTGTCGTGTCAATGAACGTTGGCTGAAAGATGCTAAATTCGGATTTTGGATCAAACGGCCACTAACCCCACGAAGTGCCTCTTGTAAAGTCTGCTAAAACACTTGCAGCTTTTCACTACGGGCGAGTCTGCTCTTTCGAGTCACATGAAAGGTAGGCTAAGTCATAGACTTTCAAGTAAGCTAACTAAAGTAGTTTACTGTAGCCTAACGTTACACATTAGCGCCTATTTGTTTAACTTGCGCTATTAACTGCTAGCTAGGAATTCGCATTAGTGACAGAGTACTTCTATGTATAATGTGATAATGTAAGATTAGCATGTCCGTTATGGCATGTTCCTTTGTGGAATAGGCAGTGAACGTAGCCACAAATCTGCAAATTAAAACCTACAGACGTTAGCTCAGTGCATAAAAATAGTGTCAGATGGTCATACAAGTAACTTTGCTGTTAAAAAAATTGATATTTTTGATATGCATCAATAATGAAATATCCGAAACGATACCTCTCCTCTTTACACCTGTTGCTCTCCTCTCCGGCCGATCGTTTAAGTGCCGACGCGTTCTGCTGGATTTTTCTTTATGACAGTGTGTTAGTGTGTGATCGATCTGAATTTCGCACACGATTAGACATAATTCTACAAATTCCCGCAGATTTCGCGCTCATATCTGAAGTGCGCACATACCGTTATAAGCCGACCTCTGACATACAAGTAAAAAAAAAAAAAAAGCTCCTTTTCCCAGCTTATTAATAGTCAAATAAATACACACAACAATGTTACACTGTTCATCTGTATTAACGTAAATACAGTCTTAAACTGTTCAGGAAGAATGAGCAACAGGTCAGTGTTTTGATTCCACACTTGCGTCAGGTCTTAAAGGGGCAGCAGTTATTTAAACTACAAAAAGACAAAAGATCCCCTTGCTGCTCTTTACTGATTAACTTGTGTAACTTTAACAGATTCATATTTAATTTTTACAATGAAGATCCAATGTTATTTTAAATTTGATAACTTGTTTATTTTTTTAAATTCAGTCTCTCACCTGAATACAGTTAGACCTAGGCCTACCTGATTTATTTGTGCGATTGTTTTTGCTTATTTGTTCTTATTTTATTACTGTTTTCTCTTTTTTTTTTTTTTTTACCATTTGAAGTCAAGCTTTCTTGTGCTCTATGTAAGCTACTGCAACACAATTACCCCATTGTAGAACATGCACTGTAGGCTAAGCATATTTGTGAGATAATTGGAAAAGGTCAATGAGCTGAATCTGATTGACTGTCTACCTCAAAGACGAATGTTTGCATTTTTAAAAATTTTCAATAAATGAATTGAAAGTGAAGTGAACCCGTCGAGTGATTTTGTTTAGGGTAATTGTTTTTACAGTTACCCCAAAGGCAGGTTAGATAGTAAACACAGTCTACTTAGACAGTGATACATTTAAAATAAATAAAACTTGTGATTTGGTTAAATATCTGATCCTTCTGCTTTACGAAACACAATTTTGGCTGTTTATAGCATTATTTTCTTTTTAATGTGATAACACTAAATAATCATTTTGACAATGTATTGGTATGTAATTTACAGCGGTGTTAGGTGCTGGAAAAATCTTTAAAATTGACCTTGAAAGTGCTTGAAAAGTGCTTGAGTTTGACCTTTGAAAAGGTGTACGAACCCTGTATTACTTCTGACGAATAAAGTCAAAATCCCTGCGCATTCATAGATATATTTACATAGATTCCTTATTCGAACAATCCGCACTGGCACTAATGAGGTATTTATATATATATATATATATATATATATATATATATATATATATATATATATATATATATATATATATATATATATATATATATATATATATATATATATATATATATATATATATATATATATATATAAATCTTAATTTGTGTTCTACTATAGAAACAAACACACCTACATCTTGAAAGCCCTGGGGGTAAGCAGATAAACATCAGAAAAAATATTTGGGTGAACTGTCCCTTTAATATCAATACTCCTAGTTTCTGTTAATAAAAAAACAGTTTGAAAGCAAGCAAGTTAACAAAAAGTACAGCAAAAATACCAGACAAGGCCTATATTGGGAAACCTTAGATTATTGTGTCCGACAAGTTGAGAACCACTGATATAACAGTCATGAACTAATGTTTAGGGAGTCAGACTGTAACTGAAAGGTTGCAGGATCGATTCTCAATACCAGCAGAAAATGACTGAGGTGCCCTTGGCCTTGAGCAAGGCACCTATCCCCCTAGCGCTACAGCAAAAATGTCTGTCCACTGCTCTGGGTGTGTGTGTTCACTACTCGCAATGTTTGTGCACTAATTTGGATGGGTTAAATAAATGCAGAGGACAAATTCCGAGTATGGGTTACCATGCTTGGGCTTCACATGTCACTTTCACTTATCTGTTTCGAGACTTTGTAACAATCTGGCTTGAATTCCTGTCCTGAATCCATCTGTCCTCTAGTAGTAGTTGTTGGCTAGAGTTATGTTCTCACAGGTCCTTGTGGCATTCAAACTCTGTTTGGGTTTGTAGACTCTTTGGCCTCACAGCTGCGCTCTGCTGCGAGAGACGCATCTGGACTGGTGAAGTCATGTTGTAATGAGAATCTCTGTTCTTGCTAAGACCGAGCCAGTGAAAATTAGGATACATGGCCTAGCTCATCTGTTTACTTTATCTTTGCTCATGTGTCTCTGTGATAACCAGATAGCTCTGCAGTTTCACTTCTCATGTTCTGCAACTCTTTTAGTAAGAAACTAGAGTTCAACTTAGAGCTTTTTTTATTTCTTCATTTGTTTCCCCTATTTCTGTTCAACATACATTATGAAATCAAATATAGTGTGCAGGTAATCATAAGCTTACGGGTAACTTGTATAATCTTTAGGTTTCACCAGATACTGTTCTTTGTAAAAAAAAAAATAAAGTGCACATAATGAGCACCGTCTCTGTTTTTTTGTTTTGTTTTGTTTTCAATACTGACAGGGTAGCAACGGACCACAATATTGACAACACTACATACCTACTGCGAGACTGGCTCGTCAATGTGCAGAAACTCTACCATTATGTGGAGTGGAGGCCAAAAGAGGAACCAAGGTTTGCCATGTTCACTCACTTGTGATTTCATGGAATGGGTAAAAAAATTTCATTTCCTTGCATTTCTATTACTTGCTCAGAGAATATCACAATGAGGAAGGACCAAAGGAGTGGACGAACGAGCGCTACGCCTACGTCATGAAACTGCGGCAGGCTGCGCTTGAGTCTGCACGAGAGATGTGGGCAGACTATATCATGGTGAGATTGCTACTCGCTGTCCATTCTCTTTGTTTGGACCATGAATATCCAAGTAGGTAAATGGAGACTTGTGGCCATTGGTGTAATTCATAAAAATGTGTACTTTCCTTCCGAGCAACTTCCAAAAGAGAATTCTATAATTAATGTCTTTATTGACAAAGCTTCTTGAATCGGATACTAAATCAGGATTAATTAGTTGAATTTATCCCACAACTGTGTAAGACTGAAAAAACTAGTATATGCCGAAATGTCTGAATGAAGAACAAGGACTCTCTGAGAAAATAAAGGAAATTAGCATCTGAGCTTATTCATAGAGTTAGAGTCTCTGTCCGAGACGACATCACACTGAGTGAATCATCTATGAATGACTCTAATTTACATGCCTTTCCTTTCACATGAAACTTCCCCCAAACTACTGCCCCCACAAACTTGAGATCACCTGAAATGCACCAGAAATCTCTTTGTTACAATGTCAATCCTCACAATGCAGTATTATATGTGTTTGATATCGTTTGAAATGTCTCAGTGCGACTGGTACAAATATCTCTACTCCACAGAAGTAAACTAGAACATCATAAATGTTTTAAGGGTTTAAAGATATCTTTCCTTGGTGTATGGTGGGTGTGGCTTTCAGCCATTTGGCCTTTGGATCAATACAAGTCTTGATCAATGCAAATTCCCATTGTGCACTCGTGTTTACATTTGAAAGAGTTTGTGCATTTGTTTCTGGGTATTTAAGGAAATGTTGCAAAGAGCTCAAGGCTTGACACTTTAAACCGGTCAGCCCGTAATGTTGGATGTCTCAAAATAGCCAGCATTATGTAATTTTCAGAAGTCAGGTATACATTTCATTCTTTACTTCAGACTATTTGATGTTATATATGGATTACCTTTGAATTGACTATGTAATTGGCTTTATACATTTACCTGACTGTAAAATAAATTGTTACACTTTGATAGATTCTGACTTGCTCTGGAATTATTCAGGTTGGGTATAATTTCAACAAAGGGTTAAACGGAATAATTAAATGTGTACGTAAACTATTAAAAATGAATGACCAAATAACCAATTGGCATTCTAACCTAAATTCTAAATTATCATTAAATGGAGTCAGATAACGAGGAATTGGAATAAAATCCCCTTTTCCCCGCTGAAAAGACGAACGCGCAGCGAACTTCACCCGCCGATCGTTAGCCTCCATTGGGACGATTTGGGCGGCCTTACAAAATGGTGACCAGCCTCCGTGATGTTGCGACTCTCTTACGAGCAACGTCTTTTCAGCGAAGTATTCGATTTTAAAATCAACAAGAGGTTTGAACTTCTCTTTCTTCAGCTGTTCTGGTAAGTAAAATTCTTTTTGCCTTTTTAGAAATGTTTAGGGAAAAACAGACGCATCCCATATAGACACATTAATAGAATGGGTCGGAATACCCAATGTTAGACCGGAACCGCAATCCGGTGGGGTTTAAGAATTTAGATACAATCACATATCAGGGACATGATAGCGACAGCGCAGTAGAGGAATTGAAACTCGTGTTATGGATTTTAAAATATTTCTTTGTCGGCGTAGACCTACAACAACTAATTGGAAAAACATCTTCCAAACTATTTCCTGAGACTCGATAAGCATTTGTAAACTAGAGCGTTTTTAAAATCAGCTAAATGCTTTCTCCGTTGTTTTATTAGCTGCAACAAACTAGCAACACACGATGAGAACGAGCAAACAATAGAATTAAAAATCTAAGTTTGTAAACAATTGGAAGGCATTTGTGATTTGATAGATACGCACGTTGATGCATTTGTTTATGAAAAACAAAGTTGGGAAAAACAGGCTGATGCATATGCATAATGTAAAAATGAAGAGAACTTTTTGTTTGATCAAAATTGGCTACAGCTATTATTGCCACACAGCTAAATTACTCGTGGCTACAAATGATTAAGAGGTGGTACGATTCAAATCTAAGATTGATACACAGAATGATAGTGATGTTGTTACTGTATTTTTGTTAAGAAACCTCATGATGCTTCTGAGTGGCTCAGCGAGCCCACGGGGCGTACCACGCCCACTCGGAGAACAAAGATTTTCTCTCTATGTTCAATGGGAGCGTTTAGCCAAATAAGTAACACCTAAATCTATCACATTTTGTAAATTCAGTTAAAATTGCCACTGTGCACTGAGCAGATTAGTCTGTAAATAGACTAAATCAAGCAATTAGGCATTTGTAATCTAAAAAGAGATACAACGAATGTGCTTGCATCAGTCTTGAACCAGTCTTTCATATTCAAATGTATTGGCATGAAAATAAAATCCGAAACCTCACTCAAAACAGAATTCGAGCAGGAATTTGACTGCACTCAGCATGTGCTGCTAGTTCATTGGATGTTAACACCAACAGAGTCGCTCATTGGCCTTAAGCCTGACTGTTGTTGTGCAAGCAATGTACATGCCAGCCAGTTGTGACTGCAGGGCCGAATCAAAATCATTATCTTTAAGACACTTTGATAAATATGTTGTTGCGTTCGATTTAATTTTGATTTACTCTGAAATTATTGATTTTAGTGCATTGGGATGTATTGTTACCGCAAATCTGTCAGGTTAGTAACGGACTGGAGTTCAGTTTTTGGGTGGAGCTTTGAGGCACGCCGACTGAGATTTTAGAGTTCCGCCTAACGCTTGGTATTAGTTCGTATGCATTTTCAAATTTGTAATTGTACTAAACACGTGCGCATTGAACACACGATAGTTGTTTGTGTTAATAAAAACACCTAGGCTATTTAAGTTTATTCTTTAAAACACAAGATTGCTTTACTGTAAGTGTATGAAACACTTAGGATAAAGGTTGTAGATGCTATATGCATTCTAGACCATGTATCTTGAGAAAAACTGAATAAATGTGGTTCTTTGTTGAATTTGTTTGTCTCCCAGGTGGAGCATAGGATTGCCATGTGGCTACAGTGTTATTCAATTGCATTAACCATGAAAATGCTATAACGTATGTTGTGTTAATAACTCAGTGGATCATGTACATCCATGACACCACAAGACTACGCTCAGGTTAGTAACACGGACTAGAACACAGTTTTTCGGTGGAGCATAAAAGCACACCAGGCTGATGTTTTAGAGCTCCGACTAACACATTGGCGTTCAGATACGTAGACTTGGACTGCGGGTTGAAAGACTAAAGACGTCTTCCGTTTAGAACAATAACAAATTGTTAGACCAATCTAAATAGGGCAACCCTAATTCCTGATTGTTGTAATATTGCTCTAAATTACGTAGACGTGGAAAACCACGGCATGATTATAGAAAGTCACCATTAGAGATAGTAAGTTGGTCACTTGAATCTGTGGTGATGGTCATGGGCCTCTGATTGAAAGCAGTTTGCATTAATTACGAGAATTCAAACCCAAGGGGACTGAACAAAAATATCTTGGAATGATCAACGTGTAGCACGGGCGTCCAAGATATCAGTCGTATGGCCTCTACTGACGACCAAGACTGACGAGTTTGTGAATACTCATGTTATCGGAATCTTGGTTTACTGACTATAACTCAATGTAAAAGATTTAACCTCTGTCTACTTGACCAAGACTGATAAGTTTGTGATTATGGGCCCGCATACTGGAAAGTGCGAAGACCCTGTGACTCTAAGAACCTAATGAATGATTTCAATAAAGTAAAGAGTTAAGCAGAATAATCAGACGTTTATTCATATTTGTAAAGTATTAGAAATAATTAAAACGTTTACATTATTGAGTCAGATGAAATATTGAGGTAATGCAAAAAGAAATGAATTGGATTTTAATCTTGTGTTGCATTGGGTTAATTCCCAGTGCCAAAAGGGAGGGGTTGTGCTGTTATCTTTTGCCTTTACAAGAACACAGCTATATGTGTGGCACTGATAATAGCAAACCAATTCACCCTTCACCACAGAAGTACCTCAATTTTTTTTTACAGGTCACAGAGACCTCAAATAATCAAATGTGTGTGCGACACCATAAAACAAAATTCAAAACAGACAACACCAAAACAGGTGAATCAATTTCTGCCCACAGATCTGACTGTAAAGAGAGCAACTGGAAATAAAGCCATGGGAACCAACCCATCGGAATTCATGACAGTATGAGCGATAAAAGCTCTGATGAATCCAGAAAAATTCTCCAGCAAAACTGGGGTTTCTAATGCTCACAGCAGACTGTGAAGGCGCGACTGTAAGAACAGTTTTAAGGTGTCACACACTTTACTAAAACAACAGCAACAATTCAGACCTGGCCGATAAAACTCTGTTTCATTGGACAGCCAGGATAAAAATTGCATCAGGCATAACGGTGCCATTCAAATAAGTCCACACCTGACTGTGAAGCCGTTAATAATGTCAGAATTAACTGTGATTCTCTTTACATTATTTCTGTCTCAGGTTGACAACTGCAATTCCTTGGAGGATGGACACCAAGATGGGGCTAACACCCCATCAGAGCCAAACAATGGAATTGTCAGAACAAGAGATGGGTGCGAAAACACTTGATGGGGTCATTCACACTTCACAAAACGTACCTCCCAGTGTAGCACTGGAACTAAATTTTGCAACACAGATTGTTATTGATAAGATTCCACCCATCTCCACACAGAACACAGAACACAGACCTCCTTCACTACACCCTCATATCACCTGAAACAGATCAAATCTATCCAGGTTGTACACTACACATCATAGATGGCATAGAGCCCAAAAGTGTTACTCCACTAAAGATCTATTGTCCATCTTTTCACACCAACAGATCCAAATAGCTTCAAACACACAGGACAGTAGAGTTGGTCACATGATGACAATCTAACGAAGACACACACACACACACACACACACAGACACACACACACTCACTCTCTCACAGTCTCTCAAAGTCTCTCTCTCACACACACACACACACACACACTCACACTCACACGCACACGCACACACTCACACACACACTGTGACAAGGAATACACAATCTCCATTATTGTATGACTAAACATATTTAGATCTGCCTTAATTGCATTGGAAGATTCCTGAAAACACACAGTGGTTATTATATATATATGTTTATTTTCATAATTGTGATTGAATATTGAATATTATTGATGATGTTATTATTATATGCATATCATCTATTTAAATATATAAACTGCACTGACTTTTTGCTGCATTTCCTTAGGTAATTCAGACCAAGAATACTTAAATTCCGCTGTCACTTTATCCCAGTGACAGTGAAGAATTAGGTGATTAAATATATTTAATCCACCCCACCAATTATGACCTTAAAAAACACTTGAGAGAAGGTGTACCAATCGCACTGCTGACGTGAACCCACATTGTTCTTTCTTTTATGTTTTCTTGCATTATATGTTCTTATGCATTTCTTTACGGCTTCAAGTTCATCAGTGTTCAGTCGTTAAGTGGCCATTAAGACTCTTTTCAGGTGTCAACTACGGAGAAGCCTTCCACCTATTGAAGGCTACCCAGTTAACCACACCATTGGAGGTGTGAGGATTACACAACGAGGGTCAGATTATCATTGGGAAGGTGCTACAGAAGCAAAAGCTTCCCCATGAAGAAGTGACACGTTAACTGAACATTCACCAAGGTCCGAGACTGACTCTATGAATATGCTGTGCTGGACTACAGGTAGAACACCTGAACACATTCACCCACCAGCTGAAACTCAAGCTACACACACCTGGTGAGACGGTGTCCTGCAGGTGAACAAAGAGCCTTCCGACAGTCTCTACAGCTGCTAACATTACAAAGACAATTTCGTCATCTCAAGGATTGAACCAACGTCTAACCAACGTCTAACAGTGATCCCATAGGACCACCAGAGTTTGACCCATTGGGATCAAGAGGTGGAACTGTAAGACTGAAAAAACTAGTATATGCCGAAATGTCTGAATGAAGAACAAGGACTCTCTGAGAAAATAAAGGAAATTAGCATCTGAGCTTATTCATAGAGTTAGAGTCTCTGTCCGAGACGACATCACACTGAGTGAATCATCTATGAATGACTCTAATTTACATGCCTTTCCTTTCACATGAAACTTCCCCCAAACTACTGCCCCCACAAACTTGAGATCACCTGAAATGCACCAGAAATCTCTTTGTTACAATGTCAATCCTCACAATGCAGTATTATATGTGTTTGATATCGTTTGAAATGTCTCAGTGCGACTGGTACAAATATCTCTACTCCACAGAAGTAAACTAGAACATCATAAATGTTTTAAGGGTTTAAAGATATCTTTCCTTGGTGTATGGTGGGTGTGGCTTTCAGCCATTTGGCCTTTGGATCAATACAAGTCTTGATCAATGCAAATTCCCATTGTGCACTCGTGTTTACATTTGAAAGAGTTTGTGCATTTGTTTCTGGGTATTTAAGGAAATGTTGCAAAGAGCTCAAGGCTTGACACTTTAAACCGGTCAGCCCGTAATGTTGGATGTCTCAAAATAGCCAGCATTATGTAATTTTCAGAAGTCAGGTATACATTTCATTCTTTACTTCAGACTATTTGATGTTATATATGGATTACCTTTGAATTGACTATGTAATTGGCTTTATACATTTACCTGACTGTAAAATAAATTGTTACACTTTGATAGATTCTGACTTGCTCTGGAATTATTCAGGTTGGGTATAATTTCAACAAAGGGTTAAACGGAATAATTAAATGTGTACGTAAACTATTAAAAATGAATGACCAAATAACCAATTGGCATTCTAACCTAAATTCTAAATTATCATTAAATGGAGTCAGATAACGAGGAATTGGAATAAAATCCCCTTTTCCCCGCTGAAAAGACGAACGCGCAGCGAACTTCACCCGCCGATCGTTAGCCTCCATTGGGACGATTTGGGCGGCCTTACAACTGCAATGCTTGATTCTGATTGGTCAGTTGAGACATTCCAAGGTAAAATTATTAATAGTAGTCCTGTGGAAGTATTGTCAAAGTTTTCGTTTTGTTGCAAGAGCGCCGTTGTACACCGTAAAGGCATATAAGATAATAAACAGGTATGATTTTAAAACAGATTCTTCTCAAATCAATATATTATGTTAATGTTGTGTAAAGCTGTGTAATAAGTGATATGTACACACTGTACTTTATCCCATTAATGGGATTAAGTTTGAATTTGAATTATTTGAGTGTTGTTTGAATGTGTTTGCATGTCTGTAAATCTGCGAAGAGGGCACTATCAGAAAGATTGATTAGAGCCATGTACTTGATTTTACTCCAAGATGGAGCTTCTGGTTATTGAGCACATTTTGTTTTTGCAAGAAGCCTGGTCATGCATGCATCAAAATGTATCTTTACTTTAAATCTTTCAGATGACTGATTGTGATAATCTTCTGATCAACCGAGACGTCTTATGGAAACTTATACAGGAGAACAAGACAATCGTGGCACCAATGATGGAGTCTCGTGCTGCCTACTCAAACTTCTGGTGTGCAATGTCATCCCAGGTACTTGTGTATATATATTTGGAATGATTCACAATGCTTTATTATGGAATATGAAAAAAGTGATGTATATATTGTGTTCATCTACACTAGGGCTACTATAAACGAACGCCTGCCTACATCCCCATGCGTAAGCAAGTGCGTAGGGGTTGCTTTGCTGTTCCCATGGTGCACTCGACTTTCCTGGTGGACCTGCGGAAAGAAGCTTCCAGAATGCTGGCTTTTCACCCGCCACATCCAGATTACACCTGGGCCTTTGACGACATTATAGTCTTCGCCTTTTCAGCCCGCTTGGCAGGTGTGTTCCTTTACAGAAAAACACAATTCATGCTAAATTAAAATAATTTACTTTCCCTCATGGTGTTCTAAAACTAAGATTCACTGCCCGGCCAAAAAAGTCTCTTTTTGGATTTAAATAGCCAAATACTTAAGAGTCAATGATTGGATCATTATTGCAGTGATTATGTTTCTAGCATGTTATATGTTTGGCAACAGTTCTTCTAACCCTGATTGATGGAGTGTGTAGCTTTTCGTTTCTTAAACAAGCACGTAGGAAGACACATCATGACCATATTCCACGATGACAATGTCAAGATTCATCAGGCATGAAGAATCATTTTCACTAGAATCAACGCCTCTGAATCCAGACCTTAAATTCATTGAAAGTCTTTGGGGTGTGCTGGAGGAGACTTGACAGAGTGCTTGAATATTCCATTGGCAATACAAAATCTTGATGGAAATATCATCACATTTATTTCCATTTAGAGGTACATTCATTTTAGGTCAAGATCTTGTTTTTGGTCAAATAGGGTTAGAAGAACTGCTGCCAAACATATAACTAGAAACAGGCGAATAAATGATGACAGACTTTTAATGTTTGTGTTTTCTACCCATTTAAGAAGATATTGTGTATATAATTTCACTCTTTTTTTGGGATTCTTTTTGGCTTTGCAGAGGTTCAAATGTTTGTTTGTAACAAGGAAACATACGGGTATCTCCCAGTGCCTCTTCGTGCCCACAGCACTCTGCAAGACGAGGCAGACAGCTTCACTCATACTATGCTGGAGATCAGTGGTACGTTTCAGCTGTGAAATAAGAAAAAGGTCTGCTTATGTTTTCTCAAATGCAACCACCTCTGGTTACACTTTAGTTCAATATTCTATATAAGTAACTTTGCAACTACATGTCAACTAACTCTTATTAAAGTATAAGTAAACTGTTCGGTTGGGGTTAGTAGAGTAAGTTGACATGCAGTGCTGGGTAAATTGCGCACAAACTGTAATTACATGTAATCAATAGAAAAGTAACTAGTCTAATTATGAGGTTTTTTTTAATGTAATATAATCTAATTACAAGAATTTATTTTTAAAATCAGATTTCTTAATCCATATTATAATTAGTTACTACCCAGCAGTAGTGTTGATATGTAGTTAGGAAGTTACTTATAGAGGGTATGCACATGATGTCACCGTCAGTCGGCGTAACTGCGGTTACGCCCACCGAGTGGCAAAAAGACGGCAGAGTGGTTTTCAGCGTGAATGGCGCAAAAAACACATCTAAAAACAGGAAAGAGCTTTGAGATTAACTGTATAAATAGATTGACAAGAAATCTGAGATGTATTTTTAGAGACTGCAGAAAAGAGAAGCAAATAGATCGCTGCAATTCACAAAGACTCCAGACAGCGAAACAATAGATTTGCAGTTATCATTTTGTAAATCTATTGTATTGTTATATCTTGTATTGACAACTCGCCATTTCAATATTTACCACCTTATATTCTGCATAATTGGATGTTTTCAAATGAACACTGACAAAAAACAAAAAAAAACTATACTGGACATGTTTTAGGGCTGCACAATATGACGATATATATATATATATATATATATATATATATATATATATATATATATATATATATATATATAATATCATGATATCTTTCTGTATGTCAATATCCATGGATCACTGAAACTTTGGTATGTTGTAAGGAACTCTATATTGAGTCCAACCTTTAGTTTAAACTGACAGTTTACTCGCAGTTTCCCCTATTAAATCCAGTCGTGCAGCAGCTCACTCAGTCCTGGTCTTCTAATAACGTAATGACTGGTAGTTGACACAAAGTTACTTATAGTTAGAAGAATGTCTAAAGGGGACTATTGAAATAGCGTTACCCCACCTCTTTTCATTTACAGTGCGAAATCCTCCAGTTGAGCCCTCCAGATACTTGCCAAAACCTGTCAAAAACCCTGACAAAATGGGCTTTGATGAGGTAACTAGGCTTTTATTTCATCAAAACTGGCTTTGATTTGTGGGTCTATTTTAAAGATTAAATGATTATTTAGTGACTTTTATGTGTTTTAAAAGGTGTTTATGATCAACCTGAAGCGGCGGGATGACCGTCGTGAGCGCATGCTGGCGGCTTTGAGAGAGCAAGAGATCGACTGCAAGATTATCGCTGCCGTTGATGGCAAGTAAGTTCTCTTCTGTTACCCTAAAACAAATGAAGCATTTATTCCAGGGACAAAACATTTCCTTCTCCGTTTACTCCAGAGCTATGAACGTGAGTGAGATCAATGCTATGGGAATCCACATGCTTCCCGGCTACAGCGACCCATACCACGGCAGACCGCTCACAAAAGGAGAGCTAGGATGCTTCCTGTCCCACTACAACATCTGGAAAGAGGTCTGGCACACATCCCAGTTTCTAGTTACATTCCAAAATATAGTGAGTCACCTAGCTGTCTCTTATGCTCACCAAGGTAAAGGCTCGCCAGTAAAATATTCGATATTTCGATTGAAATATAGTTCATATTTATGTATTTTATGTGGTCAGCATCATTACTCCAGTCTTCAGTGACATATGAGCCTTCAGAAATCATTCTAATATGATGATTTGCTGCTCAAGAAACATTTCTGATTATTATCAATGTTGAAAGCAGTTGTGCTGCAGGTGTTAAGCTATGAACAAGGTTTCTCACAGAGCTACCTACATTTTGGAAGAGCCTTGTGTTAGTAATCTAGAATAGACAGACAGCTCACTAGGTTTTGGAAGCGAGTGTGAATGTAGTGTAAGTTTTTGTTTTTTGAGCATCAGATGTTTATCTGCTGTGCTACGCAGATTGCAGACAGAGGGCTGAAGGCCTCGCTTGTGCTTGAAGATGATTTGCGGTTTGAGATTTTCTTCAAGCGACGCCTGCAGAATTTAATGCGTGAGGTCGAGAGTAAGGGTCTGGACTGGGACCTCATGTGAGCGGGTCTACTTTCTTTGACTGCACTCACTGTTTGTTTCCTGTATTGATGGGAGATTGTTCATGTTGGTTATTGTACGTTGAACCCTTGCAGTTATATTGGGAGGAAGAGGATGCAAGTGGACCGGCCTGAAAAAGCAGTACCAAACATTCGCAACCTGGTGGAGGCGGATTATTCCTACTGGACCTTGGGTTACATGATGTCATTGCAAGGAGCCAAAAAGCTCCTCAAAGCAGAACCACTCAGTAAAATGTTGCCTGTGGATGAATTCCTTCCTGTTATGTTTAATAAGCATCCTGTGTAAGTACTACACATTTTAAAGGAATAGTTCACCCAAAAATGAAAATGTGATGTTTATCTGCTTACCCCCAGTGCATCCAAGATGTAGGTGTGTTTGTTTCTTCAGTAGAACACAAATTAAGATTTTTTTTAACTTCAACCCTTGCAGTCTGCCAGTCATAATGCATGTGAATGGGTAACAACTCTATGAGAGTAAAAAAAGAACATGCTTAGACAACATGCACAAAAACCCTGCTGCTTGTGACGACACATTGATGTCTAACTATCACTTTAACACTGAAAGATACTGGACCTAAAGGTGTAGAGATATGTTCACAACCTGATTGGTTGACATTTATGATTTTATATATTGCCTATTGCCTAATATTGCCTGTTTTAAGATGGAACTTACCAAACATCTAAAACAATGCTGTGTGATGGGCTAAATGCACTTGTTGTATGTGCGTAGCTACATATGATGGTATTTTGATCAGCGGAGATCACGTAAAGAGTTTATAAAATGTGTAAAGGAGTTAAAACAGCGGCAGGAATCCCTGCAAGCAAATGAAGATCTGCTAAGATCCAAGATGGCAACCATATAGCAACATACAGTACTAAACTACTCAGACTTTTGTACAAGCAAACAAATGTATTTAATCATTATTGTTATATGTTATGTTATTGTTATGTTTTGCTTTTGTCTTACATAACATCTTGGTCTTCATCTTCACATTAATATCACCTTCAGATCAGATTACATGGAGCAGTTTGAGACGAGGGACCTGAAAGCTTTCTCAGCGGAGCCCTTGCTTGTGTTCCCTACGCACTACACGGGCGAACCTGGGTACATTAGTGACACTGAAACCTCCACGGTGTGGGACAATGAGAAGGTGCGCACAGACTGGGACAGGAAGCGCTCGGGTAAGACCCGGGAACAGGCTGAGATCAGCACAGAGGCCCAAAACTCAGATGTGCTCCAGTCTCCTCTGGACAGGACGGCCCGAGACGAGCTATGAGAGACATTGCTTTGGACAGATCGCTGGACTTGCTTCTGGGGAACGTTCCACCTTATAAGCACAATATGAGTGAGCAGAAGAGGCCACTTTAGAGATTTTATTATTATTTGTTGTTTGCCAGAAAAGAAGTCGAGCTTAAACATTTGTGGCTTAATTTGTAGATTATCAAATTGGTAACAATGGGCTGAATGTACTTCCTAATGAGCACAGCACCTGTTCATCCTGCAATAATGATGCCAGGTGTTTAAAAAAAAGTTTATGTTCATCTTAGTCAGTAACACATTATAGTGTGGTTTCATTTGTTAACATTAGTTAACTAAATTAGCTTAACAATAATAATACAACAAAAACTCTAAAGCATTAACTGTTCTTGGTTAATGATAATTTCAATATTACAATCAAAATTTGCATCAGTTTATATAATTTAAAGAGGACATACATTTTTGTACACTTGACTTTAGTGAATAATGTTGCCGTTTGGGCATGAAAAAGGCCTGAAAAGTTACTCCTATATCCGTGCACACTGAACTCCCTGAAACGCCTCCATTATAGTGTTGAGTTTTCTTTCTGGGGACAAACACATCACAATATTTCTCATATAAATGTTATTACATAATTATTACATATAATATTATTACCTGGTTGAGTTGATAATTGTGTGCTGAAACGGGTATGGTGGCGGGGTGTGACATTTACAAAACAAGCTCGAAGCGGTTGACCAATCACAACACATTGGTCTACCCAACCAATCAGAGCTTTCATGGAGATAGGAATAAAACAGAGTGTTTCTGACAGACTGGAAAAACAGGTGCTGCAATGATGTGAACGTGTCTTTTTAACATTCAATCATGAAAGGCTATGTAAAAGGGCATAATAGTTGTTTTAATGAAGTAAACATAGAGATTCATAAACACTGTAACAAATATATTCCTCATTGTTAGTTAATTCTTTAATTAATGTTAACTAATGTCCCTTATTTTAAAGTATTACCTTTTAATCAGTCTGAAAAAAATCTGGAATGATGACAATATTAACACATTTAACTTTTTTTTGTGTTGTTTTTTCTGTGTTCACATTCCAGATGTGAATATTTTAATAATAACAAAAGACACATGAAGCATGTTGTTATTCTAAGGCATGAATCATGTTATTTTTAGGCCTTGATATCATTACCACTTTTGGTGGCATTTCAGGCTGTGACTTCCTTTCATCAAAGCCAACTGCAGACGCCTTACTGTGTGGTTTTGCTGTCATATCATCAGGACAGAAATGAAAGGTCTACACACATTCAACATGGCAACATGTCAGATTTTGGTCTTCACTTCTTTGCTTTTTTTCTTTCTTTTTTGACACAGAACAGCCTAGCAGTCTTCAAATGAGCTTGATGTGAATTGTTGTGATTGTGCTGTTTAGTCACACTGTCAGGCTATCAGTATGTACGTAACTGTGACTGTATCTGTATTTCACCAACTGTGCCTTAAATATAAAGTATGGTTAAAAACATTTTCACTGAAAGGAATATTTCCTCTTTTTATTTTTGGCAGATTTGTTAGACTGAAGGTAATTTCTGTAGAGATACTAAATGACGAGGCCATTTCAATTCGACATCATATCAACATCTATATCTATCTTCCAGGGTTAATTATATCACAGCTGCGTAGCCACAAGACAAACATGATGTTGGCACAGGCCTACAAACCGCTCTCCTGCATGCTGAAGATGGAGGGTCATGTGATTACTGCTTTGAGTGTAGATCTCAATTCATTGGTGGGTAAAATTAGCCTGAACACTAGAGGATATTAAAAAATATTCAGAATGGGAACAATCAGTTATAGCATAAAACGGGCTTTCCCTGCTTATTATACCAGTGTTGTAAAGCACAGCATATGCCACTATGTCCAAAACAAATGTATTTTAGTTTTTCAAAGCATGCTTATGCATGTTATTGAACTTTGAATGTACTCGGAAATAATTACTCGTGTCACCAAACACAAAGTAAAATGTTATAAAATAAAGTGTAAAGTCCTGTACAGAGTAAACTCCAGAAAACAAAGAGTTGCACTGCCAAACTTCAAAAGTTTGTTGTCTGTAAGGTGTTATAAATGTTTTTGGAAGATGTCATTTATGCTCAGCAAGGCTACATTTATTTGATTTAAAAAAAACTTAAATATTACTACAATTTAGTAACTCTTTTCTATTTTACTATATTTTTACTCCAGTCTTCAGTCTCACATGATCCTTCAGAAATCATTCGGATATGATGATTTGCTGCTCAAGAAACATTTATTATTATAAAGGTTGAAAACAGTTGTGCTGTGTCATATTTTTGTGGAAACCAAGATAAAAAAATGTTTTAGGATTCTTTGATGAATAATAAAAAAAAGAAGAAGAAGAAGTATTTTGTAACATTATAAAAGCCTTTTACGGTCACTTTTGATCAATTTAATGTGTCCTTGCGGAATAAAAGTTTAGATTTCTTTCAACAACAGCAAAAAATCTTATTGACGCCAAACTTTTGAACAGTAGCGTATAAGTAATTATGATTTATATGTTTTAGAGTTCAGTAATCTGTCGTTTGGACCGGACCTAGGGCTGTGAGTGTTTTCTGCACAATCCTACCGGATCACCAGGTCAGAAAAAAATACATTCAAAAACAGATTTGAAAGATTCAATGTGTTAGAATTTTTTTTTTTTTTTTTTTTTTTTTGCAGTACTTTTTACTTGATGGTGATTTTTAGTAATTTTAAATATTTCTTGACAAAATATGAAACCATCTTCCCCAGAGTGGAAGTGAGATGATTTTGCTCAAAATCGATGAGCCAGCCATCATTGAGTTACCTTGTGTCAGCGCCTTCCTGCTCTTTCTGTGACTCAACCACCATCACCCAATAGGGGGCAGTGATATGAGGTTGCATTTCATTGGCAGAATGCTACAGCAAGATTCAGGCTTATAGCCTGATAAGCCAACCCACATCAAGTGGGTCACCCAAATTGCACTGGCTGCAGCTATGGTGCATCTAGAGGCTCATGCTTCAAGTGTTTTTACTGCATAATAAATCTTGGGTGTAATGCATTACAAATTACGTGAGTTATGTAATCTGATTACTTATTCAAGTACTAGTTAGTAACTAGTAAAGTAACGCATTACTTTTAAAGTTACTTTTTCAAACAAGTAACTCACGTTACTTTGTTTTCCCATTGTATTGAAGGACAGCTCTCCTGTCCCCATGTTGAGAGAAATCAGAATTAAGTGCAGAGGTTTTGTGTGTGCTGTGTAAACATGAGGGTTATTGTAGTTCTAGACTAAAGATGTGAGCATGTATTTACTCATCTCACTTGCAAAAAAAACAGATGAGGTCTTCTTTAAAATTAATGAAAACTCTGAATATTACGCAGACCTGCAATAATTAAAAATGTTTCAAATTATATACTTGTACAAATATACTTTGTTTTTAATCTCACTCTATTAACCAGTGTCTGCTGCTGACATCCAAAGATCTGGTTCAACCATACCAATAAGCAAAATGACTTTAGAGAAACATCACGTTTCTTTTTTTTCTTTTTTTGCTGAAGAGTGTTGAACTTTCTTCTCTTGCTTCATATTCTTCTGTAATACAGAATGGTAGCACAGCTAAAAAGTTAGTTTGAGCTGTGCCCTCTACTGTACAGGCCTGATTTTGCATTCCCTTCAGCCTGAGGCTTATTCATGTCACTATTTTAATGACTAAGCACATGGTCTGAAGCGTATTGTGCAGGTGCACAGGTGTGTCCCAATCCCCTTTTGTTCACTTGACAATGGAAAAAATGGTTGGCACGCCGGGCAGATGGTCTAAAAGGGTTGTCTGTAGTATCTTAATGAATAATGGGTGTGTTTTGGGCATATCATACAATAAACCAATCAGACACATCTCCATTCCCTCTTAAAGTCAGTTGTGCTTGCACCATGGTGGATTCGCCATTTACATGGCGGAATTTGTGAGCGGAAATGCCGAACGCTTTTAAACAGAGTGCACATGCATTGTGAATCTGCTTATAGACGCATATTACTAACATGCTCTTTAAATAACAACAAAATGGTGATAACTGCATTGAGCTGAAACCGCCGCATTGCGTCTGGTGTATGATAGGACCCTTGGTGTGAAAGGGCCTTGCCAAAAACAACACATCCAATTTTTTTGTTATTAAAAAAACAATCAAGGGAGGAAAAGTAAAAGTAAAAGTAAAGAAAAAGTAATGAAACGCATTACTTTTCATAAAAAGTAACTGGGTAAAGCAATTAGTTACTTTTTTAGGAAGTAACAATATTGTAATGCATTACATTTAAAAGAAACGTTCCCCAACACTGTGTTTATAAAAGTTTGTAATATTTCCTATTTGGTTTCCTATTAAAGTTGCTGCACAAACTAAGTATTTGTAAATTAAAGAGCCTTTGATAGGCCACAAACATTGAATTGCAAAAAAAAAAAAAAAAAAAAAAAACATGCAGCCACAAATTACCAGCAATATCTCAGGCCTTAGCAGAAGTTTTGGGTGTTAGGTGTGTCTGAGAGTGATAGTGAGACAAACTTCCTCCTCATACGATGGTGAAAGAACATTGGCCAACCTCCACATTAGAGGAAGAGAAGTGGCGTTTGTAAGAGAAGAGAAGGCAGTTATCAAACCCCGCATCGCATTTATCCTGTGTCAATGTTCGGTAAAAGGTGATGATTCTGGGAGTCATCTTTAGCTGGGCTGGATGGACTAACTGCTGGATGACAACACGAACACGGTTGGGCTGGTTTATCAGTAAAGGATTAGATGGAGGAGGCAGCAGAGACTGCACAGCTGAGGCAGCCAAAGGTTCAGGGTGAGTTGTAAGAGGGAAATGTGTTTTTGTAGTGCACAACTACAGCTTTAGGCTTCATATGTGTAAATGATTAGTTATCTTGTACTCTTTTTTTACATATGCGTGCGTGTGTTTTTTGTGTTGCATGCAATGTTCAGTGCAAGATCAGAGCACTTCCTGTCTTGTACATTTTGCCCTTTGTACAAAAGTTCCATCTCAAGGAAACTTTCATGTACACAGCTATTTTTTGGACAAATGTAAAAAATTACTGCATCTTGGGGCGTCACATTGTTTCTGTCCACATATATATATATAAAAAGTTTATTTTTGTCACTGTTTTTGTCACAATGTTTTTTTGTTAATTTCCTTGATTTTAGTCTCTTTTTTTATTATTTAGAATTTCTCATAAATCCACAAAATATAAAACGTTAATGATCGCAGGATGTGGAAATAAACAACCTTAATAAAACCTCAGTGGGAGGAAGTCACATGCACTGGTTTCAAGTAGTCTGTAATAGCTGCAGTTCTTCTTATTTTAACCACATTAAGTATCCAACAACATAATTTTTGCATTTAGTATCAGAATTAGAATTTAATATTATATGTATCAACTAACAGCATAATGTGCCAACTGACAGTGTAACCACCGTCCTATCTTTGAGATGACTTCCGGTGGGTGATTGGGTTGTAAGGCAAAATGGAGATAAAACAAAAAAATGTATTCTTAATCCATACAGTTGAACTAATCTCTTCATGAAAAACAAGTCCTTATTGTCCCTGTAGCAAAGCGTGTTACAAAACCTAGTCAGGATGTGGTTGACCTAAATGGTGCATGTCACAGAGAAATAGAGAAAGAGAGAGATTGACGGAGACACTTTCTTTGTTGGTGCAGTGCAAGTGTGGCACATTGCACGTTCAGAGTCATATATCCATATATCCATAAAAACTCAGAAAAGCATGTCTAAACTTTGAATAATCCATGATTTACTTGTGCTTTAAATGGGACATATTATGTCCCTTTGCACAATAATTAATTTCAATCTCTGATCTCTGGTGTCTTCAGAATATGTCTGTGAAGTTTCAGGTAAAAATACCCCCTAGATTATAATAGTGTGTCAAATTACCCCGTTTGGGTGTGGAGCAAAACGCTCCGTTTTGTGTATGTCCCTTCAAGGCTTCTTTACAAAAGCTTCGGATACAACCTCAACAACAAAACAAATCTCACAGCCAGAATGTCTGAAATAACCAGTTGTGGAGTGCACAACCAGAATGCTGGTGTTTGAACCAGAGATGGAGATACTCAGATATACACTGTAAAAAAATTGTGTTGGTTTTTGTTGGTTTAACTTAAAAAAGTAAGTAACCCGGTTGCCTTAAAATTTTGAGTTTATTGAAATTAAAAATTTGAGTTGATACAATGAAGGAAATTTGTTTAATAAATAGAAACTCAAAATATTTTTGTATCTGAACCACATAAAAAAATTGATAAATCATGAAAATAGCACTATTTGGCATGTTTCACTGCATCATCAGAAATAAAACACACACAATTACCCAATATGCTTACAAAATCTTTTAATAATATCTTAATAAAGGTTGTCGAATCTCAAAAAATGTTCATTGTATTAACTCAAAATTTCAATTTCAATGAACTCAAAATTTTAAGGCAACCAGGTAACTTTTTTTCTAAATAATTTTTTACAGTGTATATATATATATTTAGGCCTATTGTTTATCCTATTATTTATGGGCCTAACAGTAAATTATATTATAAGCAACACCTGCAACACACATTTGAAGAGTAAAAATGACATACAAGGTTAACTAATTCAACTTTATTAAAACAGCATGTGGTAATTGAACATACATACAGATACATTTTGTAAAAATAAATAAAATAGAATAAACAAATATTTAGTTTAAGTATAATACATCAAACAAAAAAACAAAGATAGATCAGAACATTTAATGAACAAAACCGGGCTTTAGATGGCAGAAAATTGCATTCGAAAGCCGAGTGATAAGGTCCGTAACCGGAATCAGTCCAGGAACTGTAAGAAATGTATTTCAATTTATCATAAAATGGCCCTGATATGTCACTAGACATTAAGAAATCATGTTAATTTCAAAAACTTATATCACTGACAACAGTAGTCCGGCCAGGATATTGTCATTTAAAAGTTGTTGTTGCAGCCCTCAACTGATGTTGATGTTGGCATGTTGTGTTTTGGCCTGAAGCTACACCCTCCACCTATCGACCAATCACGAAGTCAGTTTTGTTTCAGCATCCGGGTTACCATTCTGCTCTAGTTACAACAACCACAACAGCTGGAAAACTACAAACGTTCCTGCTGATCCTGCAACCTCGAGTCAGGGGGAGGGGGAGAGGGGATAGTGAAACAGTTCCAGTTTTGGCCACAATCTTAAATACACTTCCAATTTCAAAGCCCAAAGGAGAAATGCAAGTCCAGAAACCAGTAGGTAACGTTAGGCAGGTATGGGTCCGAAACACCAGGCAAGTTATTAGACAATAAAAAAATATATTTGTCGTTTACCTGGCAAGATGTTGAACACTTTTCTTAACGCTAAGGAGTAAATTACCGAGTAAATAAATCTGGTAACGTTAAAAGAAATAGCGGGATTATGGTAAACGTTACTGTAGCCTACACATGATCGCAACTCCGTGAATAATAAGATGATTTATCCGTTCTTTTTTTGTAGTTTGTAACATTAGAAAGAACAAATTAATGTCACATAGAGACGGAAATTGTAGCTTGTTTGAATATGTACGTATCAGCTGAGGTAAATTAAAAGCAATACTCCTGCGTATCAAGTAATTCCGTTAGCCTACTCGTTGAAGAATGAGACGCCGGTTCAACTCTCAGTTTAAATTTAAAAGGCTGATATTCGCGCTTCAGGGCAGTGACGAGTGTACAGGTCGTGGTTGTCCAGATACCTTTGGCAGTGGCACAACCCCTTTTAAGCAATGGCCCTGGACGGTGGTTCATATGTCAATGTTGTGAAAACGCTGTAACCCTCGTAGCCACACAACGTAGTAATAGCAACCTTTTGGACATGTTGTGTCAACGTTGTTAGAAGGCTGTGTACGTAGCCTACGTTGTGTCAACGTTATGTGTCTGTATACAGTGAGTAAACAGATGAACGGTCTCTGTGGACACACATTTATGTTCAAACACCTTATAAAAGTTATAAAGTCTCCTTTAAAATATCTAATTAAATTATTTGTGAAAGGTGATTTATGAATAGCCTACTTTTATAGCCTATTAATATAATTGTGAAAATAAAAATGAGTCTTGTTGCTTTTTCTTTAACTGCTTTTGTCACAAAACATTTGTGTGAAATTGAATGGTGTGACTTCCTGTCTTAATGTTAAACGCACATTTCCCAATGCTAGTAATTGTTAATATTCTAGTTTTAGGTTCCAGTTCCTGCAAGCATTCAAACAAATGTGCATGTACTTTAACCACAAACAACCTTTTTACAAAGAAAAAGGCATTTGCAAAAGCATGTATCTTTATCTTGTTTCCTTTTACACTGTCCATATTACATAGGCTACATTATACATTACATTAAGTAATATTAAATAATATTAATTGACTACATGTACTATGTAACCTTACATGTTAGGATTTGGTTTAGGTTTAGTTACTTGTAATTATGCATAATTTACTGTTATTACTATAGTAATTAGTATACTGATAGTAAGTAGGTAGGCAATGTGTAGTAGGTGTAATAAGTAGGTCACCTTAAAAAAAGTGTTACCACCTTTTTTTTTTTTTTTTTTAGATCACATTTCCTTAGAAACAATTCACACATGGTTTCATCACATGTTCTTCTGTTTCAGATGGTGGTACCCCAGTCCGTAACTCAGAAACCAAGCGCTACAGTGAGATATTACGAGATTTCGATGCTAATTTGGATCTGTCATTAACATGCTCGTACGTAGATGTTCTTAGTCTGTTTTCATATTTTCAAATTTCAGTCTTGAAAATAAAGGTTCCAAAAGGGTGATTTCAAAGCAACTTGCATTGAACAGTTTTTAAAAGAACCGTTTTTTTATTTGTGTGAAGAACATTTTTTCCACTATGAACATTTTGTCCAGTTGAAAGATTTACTAAGATTTTAAAAGTTCTTCAAGGAACAATCAGTGCCAATAAAGAACCTTTATTTTTAACAACAGTTTGAATGAAATAAACGACAGCTGTTTCAGCTCTGTGAGAACCGCCACATTTCATTTTTAATATCTTTGTGTCTTGATTTGATTTCTCAGGACTGTGGATGAGCTTCTACAAGAAGCAGACTCGCTGTCTTTGACAGACACCTCGGCAGACACCACACTGAATGCTGACCTGGACGATATTACAGTGAGACATGATTGATGAATTATTCTTCCCACTCTTTGTCTCACTCATAACTCATATTTCTTGATACTTTTCAGTTCAACAATCTCTCTCAAGCAAGAACGTGCTACAGTGAATATTAAAAGCTACATGTTTTCCAGGGTGACGATGTGGAGTCGTTGAAGATCTGCCGTGAAGAGGAGGAAAAGGACGGAGGCGCAACTGGTAATTCTTTTTAAGATCCTTGTGTTTGTTTGCTGGGCATTTGGAGGAAGACTAACAGGGTGAAGGACTAATGAGATTTGTGATAGACACTCACATAAATATTGGAATGAATATCTTACATCCAGCCTATTCGCATTGAACCCTACAGAAGGGTCTTCCGTCCATCATTTGGACATAAACAGCACTGATATCTGATAGGAGCAAAACAAAGCAAGAGTGACTGATCAGGCCCGGAGGCATCATGTCATGCCACTAAATCTTTCTTCTTCAACCTGCAACTGTTTATGTGTAATTTGCCACATGGACTAATTGCCCCTTGCTAACAAGATTAGCACCGGACGGGGGTTAGAGAGCAGATTAAACCGACAGACAGCTGCTCTCTGTTTTTCATCTCTCCAAGAACTATACAGAGATGGGAAGGAGAGTCAATGTTTGAAAGAGTGTTACCATTAGAATTGTAGTCTTAATATAAAATTGGAGTAGAACAAAAGTAGATATGAAATATAAATTAGGAAGGGATGAGTAACCGAAGATGAGATATATTTTGACTAGGTAATAGATATGCTGCATATTGATGTTATCCATCCCCGGGTGCTACCTTGGCAAGACCTGCTTGCTATGTTTGCATATACTGTAGCTGTTTTCTGTCTGAGATTAGGGATTACGCTAACACTCAAAGTTTAAATAAAACATTCAAATGGTGACCTTCGAGGCAATCTCTTGGTATACTCACAAAACACATCATCTTCATTACATACACCTAAGACAAACTTCAGTATCAACAATTTATTCCTTTGCCATAATAAGCCCTATTTGGACGGTAATTGTTTCTCATGTGGGAGTCCGTGTAAATAAACTTGCATGCCACCTGTGATAAAACTTGTGCATTCGGATGGTGATTTATTCACGGTGGCGGAGCAAGTTTTGTGATCCTGCGCACCTAGGAACGGCTGCTCACGTGGTCAATAACATGATTGTATGCTGTATATAAAATGGCATATGCTTGGTATAATAAGAATAAATGCATATTTAATTTTATAATAGTGAAATAATATCCTAATTATTGTTAATTTAAATCTAAGATAGACACACATTATAGTTAAAATAGTTAGTTATATATATAGTTAAAATATATAGTTATAGTTTTCTGTCTTGTATTTGATCTCAAAATAAAGGATGTCATTTTATTCCACATTAAAATGAGCTGCTGAAATAAGTTAATACAGCCTCTTATTTACATGAGGAATGTTATTTTAACATATATACAGTAAATGCTTCCATAATAACGGCCCATTTCAGATGTTTACGTGCTTTTCTTCTTTTTATTTTTTGAGCGGTGATGAAATATATCGCTCTTGTAAATACTTGCCAGCATTTCAGTAATAACAGTCTTTAGATTTAAAGATTCTAAAGATCTTAGAAATGCATCCAAAAGACAGTGGTCGAAAAGGATGTAAACTGTGAATTTTGAAGTTATATATTCCTGAAAACTCAGAGATGTGGATTTGGATGGCAATTAAATCACCACACGACCTTGGTGTTTGTCAAAAAACAGTGGGTAACGGCCGGGGATTTTTACACGGGTGGTGGGAGAAGAACACTGACATTATGGATTCAACAGCAATAAAATCACTGTCAACGATGAAAATACCTTATGACCCCACAAGAAACATTTACCGTCCAAATAGGGCTTTAGTCTAGTTCTCTAACCCCCACTGAGAGCAATTTGATCAGCTAAATGGACTGACTAAGCAGAGACACATATATATATATATATATATATATATATATATATATATATATATATATATATATATATATATATATATATATATATATATATATATATATATATATATATATATATATATATATATATATATATATATATATTCATTTGTGATTCACCCGTTTAGGTGGTTTAATCTCACAAAGAAATGTCCATATTTCACTCCAATTTCAAAAGACATTAGTATGAAAAGTAAAAGAAACTGTATTTTGCATAAAGAAGTCTTTTGTGGACCATTAGGACTTTTCATAATTAGTTAGATGGATTTGCCATCATGTTAATGACAATAATATATTTCTCTATATCATGGTAAATAGAATGAGATATATTTTTGCATCATGGTAAATAGAATATTTTTGCATCATGGTCATTAAAATTTTATTTTTCTGGCATCGTGTTAATTGACAATGAGATTTTTTCTTTATATTGCGGTAATGAGAATGAGATATATTTTTTGCATAAAGGTAATGAGAATGATATTTTTCTGTATACCTTAGGAATGAGATGTTTTGGCATCATGGCAATGAAAACTGTATATTTTTTATCTATATCACAGTAATGGGAATGATATTTTGTCGTTATGGTAATGATAATGATATTTTTGCATCAGCAATGAGTATTACTTTTCCCTCTCTACATCATGAGTGACATTTATTTTCACATTACATAATGAGAATGAGATTGTTTTACAGTATATCTTTTTTTGGTTTTAAATCTTGATTTTGGAGTGAAATATGAGTTCCTGAGATTCACCTGTATGTACAATTGTGCTGAGGTAATCATTAACAATATGTGTGACTGTAACATCAAAAAGAATTTGATGAGAGTGAGTCTATTTAAAAGACCGTCAAGTAATGATGAGAGATCTATATCCTTATATCAGGGAGTCAACCCCACCCTAATCTAAAGACCATCATTATACAGTCTGCTACTGTCATGGATTATTTCCCCTCCCCTCTGTGCCTAAAGTGAACACACACACACACACACACACACACACACACACACACACACACACACACACACACGCACGCACACACACGCACATATGCTTTAACATGACAAGCCAGGAAGTATGGCGGGATGGAAGTGGAAAGGAAGCATTCCAACAGAAATTGGGATTTTAGTTTGTTCTGATGTTTTGATCAGATCAGATTTGTAGCATTAAAGGCACAGGGAGGAGACAGCAGACAGAGGGAGGGTGAACTGTCTCGGTCTCTCTGAAATCCTCACACACTCACTGCTGAATCCCAAAGCCTTTCGGACACTACTGAGCGAGGCCAGGAGTTCCCTATACAGGCATTTTGCATGGATATTGAATTACCAATCTGGAATATTGTGCCGAAGAGTCGCAGGGATTCGACTTTTCCCTCTGACTATCAAAGATGTTATGATTCTGTGCTTATTTCCGACACTAGACTTTTGGAGAATTATCTTTTTCCGCATCGTTTTTAACAATTAAGTAGCATTTTTTTTTGTCTGTGTTATGATGGGCATGTACCGCAAATACAGCATTTTACAAATCTTTGCCTTCACAACTTTTGAAGATTCAGAAGATTTATCTCAAGTAATGAGTGACAGTCTACAGGATCCTTAAAGCTGGTTGAGGACAAGCCTCTGTTAGTCCTGAGCGGGGTTTAGTTTACATAGAGTAAAGCATGCACACAGTCTGTTGATGCTGATGTATTCCACCTCAGCCCAGGATGCCGACCTGACCCTCTGTCGCTGTGAGGGTGGCGTGGAGCTCGCCCTGCAGTATGCCAAAATGTGGTGTCGTTATGCCAAAGACCTGCTGACCTGGATGGACAAAAGACTCAGCCTGGGTGAGTGCTTAAAATTAAGCTTTGATTACGCTAACTTCTGTCAAATAGGAGTCACACAAACATACATCAAACTGTCACAAAAATATGGAAAACAAATATTTAGACTCATGTTTTTTTAATGTGGTATAATTATGTTTAGGCTGTATTTGTTTGGCAGTAATTATAGATTATTTCTGCCTGGAAGAGAAGTAGAGGGACCGCTTCTTAGAAAATGACATAAGAAACTATTCAAATTCTGTCTCTGAGAGAATATGACTTGTGCTGAACAACACCTTCAATAGGCTGAATTAACCTTTAACACGTCATCTCTCACAATGCCCCCTAGTGGAAGGTTACTGAAATGTTACTCTTTGTGAAAAAGAAGTACGCTTCAACATATTTCTAAAAAGAGTACTATTACTACAAATCATCCTGCTTAATGTACTGAGAAGCATTTATGGTAAACTAAGATATACTTTAAAGGAGTTGTTCACTTCATAATTCTAATTTACTAACCCCAATGTCATCCAAGATGTCCATGTCTGTCTTTCTTCAGTCAAAAATAAATTTAATTTTTTGAGGAAAACATTCCAGGATTTTCTCCATATAGAACTTCAATAGCAATCAATAGTTGAAGGTCTAAATTTCAGTGTCTGCTGCTTCAAAGAGCTCGACACGATCCTAGCCGAAGAAAAAGGGTCTTATCTAGCAAGTTATTTTCGAAATATTTATATACTTTTAACCACAAATGCTCATCTTGCACTGCGACGCGATTACATAATCACGTTGAAAAGGTCACATGTGACGTAGGTGGATGTACCGACCCAGTGCCGACCCATGTTTTCCTGCAACTTAAAAATCGTCCGATTTGACCTTTTTTTTGTGTGTGTGTGTGTGTGTGTGTGTGTGTGTGTGTGTGTGTGTGTGTGTGTGTGTGTGTGTGTGTGTGTGTGTGTGTGTGTGTGTGTGTGTGTGTGTAAAGGCCGTTTGATTTATGTTGCCTTACCATGCTATTTCCTTATAAATAGGCAGGCTTTTCCAATAAATAGGCAAGGATAAACCTGGTGTCCAACAAAAAAGCACTTGAATGTGACAAGCTCATAATCAAGACTTCTTAAGTGGGCGTTATGAAATTTCCAATAGGGCGTGATGGCAGCATTTTCATTTGTGCATTCTCTTTGCATACAGAGTCGGTATTTCCCTTTACTGACTGTTATTTCCCATAGGTATTTTCACCTACTGTTTTTAGAAAATTATGTTTCACTAGACAAGACCCTTATTATATGTAGAGCTCTTTGAAGCTGCATTTAAACTGCAATTTGGACCGTTCCCCATTGAAGTTAGCCTGACAAGCCAGACCCACATCAAGATGTTTTGTCTGGAAACTCACCATAGACAGGGCTCAATCCGAGGGGCGGGATAAACCGTTGTCTTTCAAACTCCCTCTGCGCACAATTGGATAGCGCTTCAACTAACCAGAGCAACGTGAAGCGGAAAGTTGACGGATTAAACTTTCGCCGTATCTGGTCGGCAAAACTCTGAACACATCTTCCCTTTTTAAGAATGACTTCAGTGCCGTTCTTTGTTCTTTTCTCAGAGAAAAGCTTAACTCCAAGTCTTCCAGAGTCACAGTCAAAGCTGATTCGAAAGACCGCCATTTGCCGCTGTTTCTAGGCTATGCTGAAGTCCAAATGGAGACAAATCCTGGAATGTTTTCCTCAAAACACATCTTTTTTTTCCCGACATCTTGGATGACATGGGGATGAGCAGTAAATTACCAGAAAATTTTAATTCTGAAGTAAACTAATCCATTAATGTCATTTCTATAGAAATTCACATATAGTTAAAAACGTATATTTTGTAATTTGTAATGATGAAGTTGCAATTTAGTACATTCCAAATACTTTGTAGTATTGAATGACACTTCATTGAAAATGATAATCAAGCACTTTACATGTGCTTTAGTATGTTAGTCAACACAGAAAAATATAAGCACAACAAAAATTGTTAAATATAATTTAAATGATTGTTTAAAGTAAATCTTTTAATTTTCCATCATTACAAAGTGTTAAGAAATACAGTCATGAAGATGTATGTTTGATAAATAGTCTGAGCAATAAGAGAATGTGCTTAAGCTCAGAATATATAACAGAGCCTATATGCCAGACATCAATAAAAATAAATGAGCAGAAGAGGGAAAGCATAGAGTACATTACCCGGTGTGGTATTCCTGGAATTAGATGATGAATGTCCTATTTTCCAGAGCTGTAATGCTAATGGGCTATGGCCTGATACAGTTATGTCACCTTATGTCTGCTCACTGCTGTATTGATATTTTGAAGCACTTTGTTGTGTCCATCAATACAGATGCAAACTATTTCTATCAATCGTGTTTTCCATTTTGTGTTTTATTAACCTCTTTCTTCTACATGTCAATGTCAGATATTCAAAATATGGTGTAATAGACACCATTGTTATTCAGCATTATGTGATTAGAAAAATTGTATTGTTTGTTTGCAGAGCAAGAGTTTGCAAAGAGTATTATGAGAGCGGCAGATGCAGCCAAGTCATGTGTTGCTCAACAGGTAAAAGTGTGTTTGTGTGTGTGCAAAATGTAATAAGTGTTTATACAGCTTTTGGCACGTTTGGCCCTGTGGAATTTTATAAAACACTTTTTAAACTCTAACTACTTTATTGATTTCTCTAACAATGTTCAGCAATATACATTCAGTGCAGGACACTTTTTTTCATGAAAGGCATGAACATTGGATAGCATCTATAGCATTATGTTTTGGAAATAATGTGGTAGAAATAACATTTTAAAATGTTTGGGAATAAAATGGCTGCAACCATTGTCTTGCTAAGACTAATTTCATAGCTAGCATTTTAGATTTTAAAAGATACAATTCATTAGAATGTGACAGTTTTTTCATAATTTGATAACAGCTGAATAGGTGTAATTTATGTAATGCTATACATTTGAATTATGAATATATGTAATTTGTATGCTATAAATTTGAAAGTCTAATACAAGCTAAGTTTATATTAGCTAAGCTAATCTTAAGAGTAAATGATGACAGAACTGCAATTTTTGGGTAAACTATCCCTTTAATATAAAATCTATACATCAAAAATGAATAGGCCTTTAGAAACCCTTGTTATTAGCGACACCGGTGGCCGTTAAATGAACTGCAGCTAGCAACTTATTGCTCGTGCTCGCCTTGAACTTATGCACGCGTATTTGATGATGAACGTGATTCAAGGCCCTGATATACTGCGAAGTTTTGTTTCTTTCTTTCTTTATTTGTTTAGAATTAACAATAAAATTAAATTAGAATTACTTTTGCAGAGATATACTGTTTAACAATCATCCTGATTCCGTCCATGCTGCTTCAAACAACGTTGAGATGAATGTAAATATGTGTGCAGGACGCTTTGCTCTTAATAACAAAATAAAAAATGTGGTAAGAAATCAACATTTAAGAAAGCATCTGATAGCAATGTGGATATGTTAGCACAAGCTCTGCAATTTTCAGGCAACATGTCGACAAATGGGGTAATTCAAATTACACTGTTTGACATATACACTAAAAAAATCTGGACGTAGTGTCCGTGACGTCGCCCACAGGATTCTGCAGAGCAGTTCTGAAGCGTAAAGTAGAGACGAGCTGGCCTTTGCCATTTTGGCAACTCGTCATCTCGCGTCCCTCCTGGATAACAGAAAATGGGCAAAGAGCTGGGACGTGGGCGGAGCCGAGATGACGCAATGTCTAAAGGGCTATTCACCTGTCACTCAAAGTGGCCACTAAAAATTCACCCACCTCATAATTGTCATGAAGGGCAAAATTAGCCATATAGACCAAAACCACAATATGTACCAGGCTGTAAACATGTTTTTTTCTGCTGTAAAGTTGGACATTTTAACATGGGGCTCAATGAAATTCTGCTCCCTTCTGGAGCCAGTCAATGAATTGCAGTTAAACTTACTTCCGTATTGGCTTAAACAGAAACTATATATATATATATATTGTTTTATAAATGTAATAATATATATTTTGATGATAGATTGTTATACTGAAATCTAAGCTAAGGTTAAACAAACTCTACACACAAAATTTAAAATATACATATGTTATACATGTTATATAAATAAACAATAAGAAAAATTAATGTGAAATGCTTAACGGTGCACTATGTAGTATGTTTGCAGTAAAATACCCAAAAACCTCTAGGCCAGTGTTATATATTTTGTTCAGTTGGGTTCTTACCATATCCCAAATGTTTCCAACTATTTGTAAATTGTGAGAAAATTGCTATTTTAACCAAGGAGCCAAGACGTCTGAGGGAGTCGCCTGTCAATTGCGCCATATCTGCGTTCTCCTCGTTTTCCAGTTTTATTTGGCAGAAATGCTTTACTCTTAGCAGTGTGAACAAGTGTCACAGAATCCGCTGAGCGAACACACAGAGTAACGCCATAACATTATTTTAAACACACTTAAATACATCTAATATGATAAACAGAGCTGCGTTTCCTCATACTCATGACTGGAAAAGCGGTAATGGCGCTGGTGACTGTGTCTCATCACAATAAAAGTCCCGCTGCTCGCGAGGCGTATGTTGTTCATCTTATTAACAATCGCTCCTGCGGCCTTGCTCAGTTCCTCAACACTCGGTCCTGCTCTTCTTCACACTACAGTAACGTTAATAACCGCATCCATGAACATGATTTCTGCCAGAGCCCTATACTGATTATTTTCCTCCAGCTGTGAGGTGAAGACCATATGTCCTAAGATGCTGTGCTCAAATTTGGCGTCATAAAACTATGCCTTTGTTTTGAATAGGCGCCCTCTAGCAGACGGAAAAGTTACATAGTGCAGCTTTATTGGGGCCTTCATATAAATAAATAAATAAATAAATAAAATGTAATGTAATAAAATGAGTTCCTGGGACATAAAAATAGAGTTAAAAAACACCGTAATGAACAACTATTCTGTCACGTAAGAAATGTGTTGTTTACTGTCAGCCCACTTTAATGCTGTTATATCTGTTCGGACACTCTCCACAGGACATGATGCCTCTGCAGTATATATACACCCTGGCCCTGGAACATGATCTCAAAAGCAGCACATCAGCCAAACACACTGCTGAACTCATACAGCAGCGCTGCTACCAGGTGCACAGACATCCATCTTATCAATGTTTCTGACAAATGCACAAAATATGAAACATATAACGTGACGTGGGATTGAACTATCTTTTTCAAAGGCTCTCTCGGCTAAGAAGAACGAAATCGATAAGTGGCGACGGGAATTCAAAGAGCAGTGGTCAAAAGAACAGAAGAGGATGGTCAGTTCTTAGTGCTGAGGTTGATTCTGTGTGAGTATTCATGTATCAGTCAGTCAGTAATGTGACAGATATACGTTTTGTTGATTAGAATGATACCGTGTCTGCTCTGAAGAGGGCACGACAGCAATACCTGCAGCGCTGTGAAGATCTGGAGAAGGCCAAAGCCATGACAGCCAAAGCTGAAGAAGATACAGGGGGTTACAAGACCCTGGACAAGAGGAGGAAGTCCAGAGATGACGCCCAAACTAAGGTCATCCTGACTCATTCTACAATGTAACCTTAACAAAAAAGGACAAAAACAATATGATTTTTCAATAAAATAACTATTGGGTTCAGTTGATATATTTTTTCAGGTTTACATATCTGCAAGTTACCAAGTTTAATCATTAAACACCGCCTTGACATTATAAGGGAAATTATGTTTTCCCTGGTCAATTTATCAACTGTGCTACATTTTAAGTAACATATTTTTAAAGGTTTGCTTGTCTATTCTGCCATATAAACAGTGACAGAATTGTAAGAATTATGTTTTTTTGCCAGTATCCATACATGTTGACAAAAGTAGTTGACAGAAGTTTTTTGCGGACATAAGAAAAAGAATTATAATAAATAATTTAATTATTCAATAATGTACACATTTTAAAGAAAAATAATTGTTACTTAATTTAAAGGAAATTACATTTTAAACTAGTGCTGGGGGGAAATGTATTGTGATTAATCACATCTAAAATACAAAATATATGTGTGTGTACTGTGTATAAATATTATGTAAATATAAATACACACACATGCATGTATATGTATACTGCATAAATAATTTATCTTATATGTAAATATACTTTTATAAATTCTTAAATATATGCATGCATGTGTGTGTTTGTATATATATATATATATATATATATATATATATATATATATATATATATATATATATATATATATATATATATATATATATATATATATATATATATATATATATATATATATATATATATATATACACACACATAATAATTATACACAGTACACACATATATAATGTAAACAACAACTTTTATTTTTGGATGCGATTAATCACACTTCATTTTCCCCAGCTCTATTTTAAAATGTTATTATTTTTATTATTTTTTTACATTCGTCTTTAGATTAAGGAAATATATACTATGTAGAGCTTACATGTTTTGTTGAATATTTGATAACTTCAGACTCATTTTAAGAAAGGACACTGCAAAACCTGTAATTTAAGGGACTTAAAGGGTGAACAAAAATCTGTTTGAGACTATAATATGCTTTCCCTTAATAAATAAATAAGATAGTTCTGAAAAAAAATATTATCTTCAAAGGACATGAGTTTTAATAATGCATACAACCAAAAGTAAATATGTGTCATGTTAATGAGCTCTTCAGTGTGATATTTATCACTGTGCTTTGCTATGGTGTAGGTCACAGAGGCTGAGATGCTGTACAGGCAGTGTGTGTGTGAAGCAAACAACCATCAAAAAGAGCTGGAGAAGGTGAAGCAAAAAATAATTGTCCATATCCGCAAGCTGATCTGTCAAGGAGACACTGTGCTGAAAGAGGTTGGTTTACTTTTAGAGACAGACTGGGTGGTTTAAAGGTAAAAAGTAAATGTATACACAAAATGTATACACATGAAGGATGAGAGAGACAGATTCCCATTTACACCTGGTGTTTTAATCCGTTTCCTTTGTTCACTTTCAACCACTTATGTCCTGATTTCTTCTAGAGGAGGGTGTATGGGTGGGTCAATTTAAGAGCTTTTTCCAGATCTTTTGATCCAATGGGTAAAATAAGCTTGCGCAATTTACATATGAACTCGTCCGGAGATGACGGAAAAACATACAGAGAGCAGCAGCTTTCATTTCTGCTCTGACAGACGAAAGACCAGCCAAACACTGTGACTTCATGTTAGCAATCCGGAATGGTTAGAGAACATTGTGCTTGGTACGTTTTCGTCTTCAGCTGAAACACTAAGCTTAAATCCCATCTGGCTAGCATGCTTCCCATAATCTTAACGCATTAGATCAGTAGGTGGAGAGTAGGCGTCTTTTTTGTCTGTTTGAACACATTTGACCAAAGCAATCCGGTCAAATGTGTTTTCGACTACCTTTGGAAGTGGTCCAATGTGGACAAGCTCAAAGGGTCGTCCACTTGTGATCTGATCGACCAAAACGCTGCTTAACATCACTGTAGAATCATATTAGTTAGACTTAAATATGCAAAAAAATATGCAAACCGATTGCCTAAAAAAAAACAAGTTAAATAGGAATAATATATTGTACTGACAAACGCTTAGTTAATATAGTTCACTTACACAAGAGTTCTAGTAACTAAAAAAAACTATAGAGAGTACTTGATAATTTACTTTAGATTTACTCTTGACTTAGTATAACTACCATTGTCATGTTTTGCATGCTGAATGTGTGTGACTCGAGCATTGTCAACTGCAAGATATTATCACAAATATAGAAAGATTATATCAACCCAATTTAAAGTTTCACAAGGTGCATCAATGTTAGCAATAAAACTGTTAAAGATCCCTATTTGACATAAAGGTAAGTAATAAGTAGCTTGCTTTAAAAGGTAACCTAATTTCTGCCTAAATCATTAAGGTTTTTTTTAGAAGTTATGTCAACTTTTAAAAGCAACTAATTTATTAGAAACCAAATAACTGATTTCTTGTTGAATCGCTGCATCAATAGAAAGAGAATTACATTAATATAAATTAAGTTCCAAGTGTCCAACCAAAGGGAACACTGATCAGTGTTTTGTCCAAACAAAAACATTTTAAAAACATTTTTATTGCTGGTGTAATATGGTAGCCTAGAAATCGAGACGCACCCTAGCGGCAGCAAATCTAATCTGCCGCGAGTGTCGTCTAGGAACTCTCAATACCCTTCTGAGCTGTAAACGCCAAACTCTGGTCAGGCCAATCACATCGTGTATAGAGTCGGTGGGCGGGGCTTAACATAATGATGGCCCAGTTGCGTTTGCGTGTTACTAAACACAGAAGCTGGCGAACGGCGGTCTTTCGAATCAGCTTTGACCGCGACTCTGGAAGACTTGGAGTTAAGCTTTTCTCTGAGAAAAGAACAAAGAACGGCACTGAAGTCATTCTTAAAAAGGGATGTGTTCGGAGTTTTGCCGACCTGATATGGCTAAAGTTTAATCCTATCGCGTGCAGAGGGAGTTTGAAAAGACAACCGTTTATCCCGCCCCTCGGATTAAGCCCTGCCGGATTGAGCCCTGGTGAGTTTCCAGACCAAACATCTTGGTGTGGGTCTGGGTTGTCAGGCTAGTAAACAAGGCCACACATGCCTTAAATTTAAGGGAAGGTCCAGTGAACGTCTATCAATCAATAAAAAACAAAAATGCCACAGAAACCAGTATAGTATAGAGAGTGGGCTCTTTTGATATGAACTGACAAGTAACCACTCAGAATTCCCTAGCTTCCAAAAAACCATAGCAATAACATGCTATATAGCAATGGCATAGCGATGACTTTTGCATCAGCTTGCACTACTCAGCATATCTAGTTTACACTTATATTTGTATATTCATCCATGGATGCTTGTCTTATTCTTCTGTCAGGCAACCGTGAACATGTTCTATTACCAGCGGCAGCAGACTGAGCCGGTTCCTCTGGGCTACCAGAACCTGGAGCTGACCTGCAGGCCCTGTGAGCCAGGTGAACCCTACTTGCAGTACATCCTGGGAAAGTGCATACCTGAACAGCCTCTCCAGAACTTCATATTTCAAGAGTTCATCCCCCAAAGCAGGAGGTGAGGGCCCACAAGAACAACTTGCAGGGAGTCAGTAGGATTTGTTTTAAAGAAATGAATATCTACATTTAGCAAGGATGCATTACATTTACCAAAAATGACAGTAAAAACATTTCATAATGTTACAAAAAAAGTATTTAAAAAATCAGCTTTGACATCTTATGAATAAATTACATTTGAAAATATATTAAAATTATTTCAAATTGTAATGATATTTGTGACCCTGGGCCACAAAACCAGTCATATGTCATACCAGTCAATTATTTTGAAATTCAGATTGTATACATAATCTGAAAGCATTGATGTATTGATTGTATATGACAATATTTGGCCGAGATGCAACTATTTGAAATAGTTGCACGTTACACATCTATTTACCTCTTTAATTTTCACAGATCCCCACAAATAAGTCGACGTAAACAAAGCAGTTACCAAGATTCATATGCGCTACCAGATGATCTGAAACACAGCAGCAGTTTAGTGGATGGACGTACGTCTTATTTATCATAAACTTTCTTGCATATAACTCGTCCAGCTGAAGTGCACCTGAACATTGTCATGTGATTTATTGATATACAGGACGGCCTGGCCACAGTGACCGAGACAGCACAGGAGGAAGTCTTGAATCACTGTCCAGTCCAGGTAGAAGAAATCTCTTGCAATATTTCATTACTGTCCCATTTATGTAAATAAGTTACTAATATCTCTCCTCCCTGAAGCTCATGGGAGCCGTAAGCTGCCCAAGGCCTCCTCCACGGGCACTATGTCTTCAGATGATCTTGATGAGAAAGACTCTCTTCAAGAGACAGGTATAACTTTTTACACTTTCTGCATTTCAATGGCAGACTTTGCAGTGGTTGACTTTTCTTTATCTGTGCGCAGAGAGCGAAGAGGGTTTGTCTGATAGCAACGGAATGACATGCAAACCACGAACCGCATCACGTGCCGCTTTGACCCACAGACTGAGAAAAATGAAGAGTAAGATGGTCAAGTGTAAGCAATGTGACAACTACATACTGGTCAATGGGATTGAGTGTGAAGAGGTGAGTGTCAGATAAAGGCCCATGGCTTTTAGTTAGTATAGCTGAGTGAAACAGCTTCTCGAACATTAGAGAAAGTAGGGTGGGACTTGATTTTGTCCATGAGGTATTGGTTGGATGGTTGTGGCTTGCTATTGGTCGATCTTAATGTGGGTGACAGGTTGATCCCACCCTTACATCAGTAAACACGTCAGAGAAGAGATTTCCAAAGGGAGGGGAAGCTATTTCGATTAAAGCGGACACATGAGCCATCACCAATAGCCTTGTGGGCAACAACACCCCCCCCCCCCCCCCCACACACACACACACACACACATACACACACTTTGCTTCCTGTCAACTAACTGTTCAGTCATAAGGGCAAAAACAGCACAAAAAAAGAGAACACATGAATTGACATGAGATCTGCATGTATAAATCGTTTATAATATACTGCAATTTTTCGTAGAAAACAAGAATTGCCCATTTTGATTTCATGGTGACACCAACATTTTTTTACCGCTGTGTCATGCGTGAAATGCTGAAAGGTCACTGGTGAGATTTTTTTTCCCTTTTCCATAGTAACCGTGATTTGTATGATAGATGGGTTTTAAAAAAAAACAGTGTGACAATTACCAACCAATTTGTCTATTACTATATTTTATCACCTCAAGGTAGATTTATAAGGTTTATACATTACCTCACATTATATACATTAGTGTTGCAGCCAACGGGCTATAATAATATTTATATATCTAGCCTATTTGACATGGTTGTGAATATTTGGCAATATGGGAAAGGCTATATATACACTGGTCAAAATTAGGGCTACTCCCAGAATTTGTTTAACATGTTTAAAAAATTGTTGGAAGGGGCTCCCAACATATGACCATAGGAGAATCAACGATTTCCACATGATTTTTCCCAAGAGAAAAAAATCGTCTGCAAGCTTGTACAGCAGCAAAAGTCACACTGTGTGCGCCCGGCTTTAAATAAAGCAATTAACTCCTGGTGAACTGATCCTATAAATAAGTGTTTTGTAAGTAGTGTAATAAAAGTGACAATTAAATGACTAGCTAGGCAAAGAGCCACAGATAAGCAGGGCACTGACTGTTGCTTCTCTCTTGCCAGTGTGGCCTTGCAGTCCACAGGAAGTGCCTGGAGGTGTGCCAGATGGAGTGCGAACTTAGGAGGGGCTTCATCTTTGGGATGGAGTTCTCCCTTCTGCCCAGAGAGAGCCAAGACTCTGTACCCTTCGTTGTCCTGCGCTGCACCGAAGAGATTGAGAGCAGGGCTCTCGGAGTCCAGGTAGGAATAAAGCAAAACGCGTCTCTTGTGAAAATATCTTAAAGAGACAGACAAGAAACTTGACTAGTTGACTCATTCCTACACCAATCTGTATAATGCTTGCTAAAGTAACTTTTGACTGTTGCTCTTAGTTTAAAAGGGATGATGAATTGAGAAATCAACTTTCCCTTGAGCTTTTGATGCAAAAAAGGTCATGGTAATATAAGAATATCCAATAAGTTTCAGAGCTGAAAACTTCCGTGTTAGTCAAAGAAAAGCTTTTATAGACACCAGGCCCAGAAAACGATTGTGTGCGCATCTTGACATCATCTGTTGCGAAACACGCCTTTACAGAACGTCTAATTCAGTAGCCCCGCCCACCATCTCATGGAGCTGTTCAGATCACGTTAGCCAGCAGCAATAAACATGACGAAGAAGATAACATGATATTGCGCTATTCCTGGTTGTGGAAGAACACAGTCTCTGCATAAGCTTCCTTCGGATCCTAATATTAGGAATGTGTGGTTGAACTTTATTTTTAATGAAGTTCCAGCTCACGTGGGGAAGACATTATACGCATGTTTGTTTCATTTCACTGCGGAATCGTTTGTAAACAAGTCTCGGGTTGAGCTGGATTTGCAGATATATTGAGAGTAAAACACCATGCTGTTACTTCTATATTGGATCTGAAAGAAATTGTGCAACACACTTATGTGATTAAAACGTCTTTTTTATATGTAATAGTATTCCATTTTTATAGATTGTTTTGATTATGTGTACATGTCTAACAGAACATACCTTTAGCATGCTGGACTCAGACATGTATGGGCCATGGCTTGCAAAGTACAAAAATCCCGGTGCTGTGTGTTTTCCAGACGGGCTACCAAAATGTAAGCCCGTCGGCAGGCTGTTTAATCTCAAATAGTTAAATAATATTCCTTTCTTGAGCTGCGCTGTTCACTCTCTCTTGACTTTACATTTGATCGTGTGCGTGCGGTGGGCCATGTAATACAAAAATAATATTCCAATCAATTGCGGGTGGATGAGAAATAAATCATTGTGTTTGTTTGATAAAGACGTTTTTGAGCCCTGTGATCGAGAAAGTCATTCCGGTTGCTGCTTTCAAAACAATCCCTCCCTCATGTGAACTGAACTGACAGGGGAGCTGAAGCTCATTAAATATGCAAATCTTATCCAATCCTAGCCATGGGCGTTTACTTCCAAATCTTCCAAACCCAGCATTCAGGAGAGAGCCTCAAAACCAGTGTAGAAAATAGCCTATTACTTATTAGTTATGATGTTTTTTTTTATGTAAACACCACACAAAGTCATTCATTGACCTAAGACAACAGTATAAAAAATTAAAAAGCCAGTTCATGACACCTTTAAGTCTGGAAAGCATTACACCACATAAACAGTTAATGAGGAAAACTGGGCATCATACTCTAAACAATGGGGGAGCACACACTACTAGACTTAAAGTAGTTTTGAACTCTTAAAACAGGAACATGTACCTCATCCTCTTCGGGATGAGGTTAGGCTCAAAATATCAAATATGTTTGGTATCCTCTAAATGGATGAAATCATAGTATGAAGCTGAAATGGAGCCTGTGCCCATCAAGCACTACACAATTACTTTAACTGGCCAAAATCTGCAGACTGTAAAGCTGAGTGAAAATCTGGGTAAACGTTGTGTGATTTCAATAAAGATCAATCAATTTAATGAATGAAACCTCAAATCATGTGGTAAGGTGTCAGCCGGCATCGTGGCAGCCATTCATGGACAAGCAAGCAATCATATTTTGTTCAGTATAAAATATGATCTAGTTGTCTTCACTCTTGTTCTTGTCTCTGTGTATAGGGAGTGTACAGAATCAGTGGCTCCAAACCTCGCATTCTAAAGTTATGTCAGGCCTTTGAAATCCAGAAAGACCAAGTTGACCTTAGTGACCTCTCACCGCATGACATCACCTCCGTACTCAAGCACTTCTTCAAGGAGGTAAAAAAGGATTCTTGTGTGACGTTCACATTTTCTGAGAGAGTTAAAGTAAAACAAAAATCTAGTCTTAAAGGGATAAGTTCACCCAAACATGAAATCATCATTTACTTATCCTTAACTTGTTCCAAACCTGTATACATTTCTTACTTCTGCTGAACACAAAAGAAGATATTTTAAATAATGTTGGTTATGAAATAGCTGTGCGGCACCATCGACTTCCATAGTATTTTTTCTTTCTATAGAAGTCTGGTTATCGACATTCTTTAAAATGTCTTCTTTTGTGTTCAACAGAAGAAAGAAAATCATACAGGTCTTGAACAAGTTGAGGATCAGTAAATGATGACTTTTATTTATATTTTTGGTTGAACTATTCCTTTAAACAGAGCACAACATTATTAAGTATTTTTCCCCATTAATTTTTCCCATAGGGATTTTTTAAAAGTCTTTGTTAAAGAGTTATAAAGCAAAAGCATGAACCAAACCATCCAGCTTACGAGGTTAATCACAACATTACAAACTTTGATTTGAAGCAAAAAAAAATATTTGAAAAGACAAAATGACTGTTTACCCATGGTGTAAAGCATGGCATAAGCTAAAATGTGACATACTATATTAAATTATAATACTATATATTAAGAATATAAAACTGTTGATCTTAAGATTTATATATTATATATAGAAATAATATATTTTACATGCATTGCAAAATATGTGATTTGCTTGTTGTAATTCTCTGATAAACACAATTATAAAAAAAAATAAATGGATATAATCCCAGCTGTCATAATTTTCATGGTAGTTATTGTATAAAATTACACTTTATACAGTTTTTTTGATTACTTAAAACATATTTGGGGATTAAACCTCTCATGTGGCCAACACTTGGGACCATGTGTCTTCCTCTTTCACAGCTTCCAGAGCCGTTACTCACCTTTGACCTTTACAACGACTTTATCAATGTGGGTAAGGAGATTCAGAGGCTTAGTGAAAAGGACCATGCTGCCGAGACTGTTGGGATTGTGGAGAGTATTGTGGTCAAACTCAGAGAGCTTACTGGCCGATTGCCTCAGTGTAACTACAACACAGTGCAGCACATGATTGCCCACTTGAACAGGTACCATACTGTCTGAAATTACTCTAAAGCTCAGCTAAATGAATGTACTTCTCTACTAATCCGTCAATTTCTTATCTTCAGGGTGGCTGAACAATATGAAGACAACAAAATGTCTCCAGGAAACCTGGGCATCGTGTTTGGCCCCACACTCCTGCGGCCCCTGGTGTCAGGCGACGTATCGATGATCGCTCTCCTGGAAACCAGCTATCAGGCTCTTCTCGTGGAGTTCATGATCTCACACTATGATCAAGTATTCGGTTCCGCAACAAGATCCAGCACACCTCTGCCCCCGCCTCCCACGGCGCCCCTCCCAGACACCCCACCCAGAGCGTCATGTCCCGTTTCGTCTCAGGACCCTGAGGCCGCGTCCCGTGAACGTCCACGCTCACTGGAGGTAGGCAATAAGAACATGACTTCAGACAATCATTTGCTCCACGCTAACACTATGTCCTAACTAGACACGCTGCGATAAGTTCCTAGCAAGTAGCAGTTTGTTTTGGACACCAGTTGTGGACACCAGACACAAAGCGGCTACGAGACGTGTCGAAATCAATCAAATATCAAAGCCAATCAGAAGAGCGTGTGGGTGCGTTCTCTCTCTCTCTCTCTCTCTCTCTCTCTCTCTCTCTCTCTCTCTCTCTCTCTCTCTCTCTCTCTCTCTCTCTCTCTCTCTCTCTCTCTCTCTGTGCAAGTGCCCTTAAAATCATGAAATGGAAGTTGGGATAGTTGATGTATTCAAGACGTGTAGGAAAGTATTTACAAGTTGAGGGCACGTGTACGCTACCACAAAAATTGTAATTACGAGGAAACTCAGTAAACATGTCAGAATCAATGGTTGGTTTTGGTTTTGGTTTGCTATTGGTCAATCTTATGTGAGTGACAGGTTGCTCTGCCCTCGCAAAAGTAAACACATCATCAGAGTAGAGAGAAGCGATGAGCTGCTTATTTTGATTAAAGGTTATGAAAAAATGTTAAGGTTCAAAAAAATCCAAAAATATTATAATATTATTAAATATATTCATTATAAATTATTCTATAAAAAAACAAGAATCGTCAATTTTTTTATTTGCAACCAAATGGATAATAAATATGAAACCATTTTAATATTATTTAAAACGAATTAATTCGCTTAATTAATAAATTAATACACTAAGGGACTAAAACAATCTTTGACGTAAAATAAGCTTGTTTGTTCATGTCGAGTTCACACTTTGAAGGATCTTCTTCTTTTTTTCTTTTTTTTTCAAAATCTGAGGTGAATTAGCCATTGTTGCTTTCAGACAATATGGCTATAAAATTCACACAAATTGACATGCAATCTCACATTAGATGCTTTTAAGATTAAATAAAAACAATATTGCGTCAAATCTGGTTAGGACACGGTGTAAGTCAAATGAACACAGTGCGTGCTTTAAGCTGGCGGTTGTCATGATGATGCTAAAAGCTCACCTCGGGTGTTCATCTTGGGAGAGTTTATCTTGATCTGCTTGAGCCGCTCTTGCTCTGCTTGGGCCTGAATTGTCCCGCCGTGCCCGTGGAAAGGCCTGGAGGGATTAAACGCTTTTTCTGTGAAGATTACTTTTGCTTGCCTGTGTGCTTGTGCTTATGTCAGAGTCTTACCTATGGTGCACTGTGCTTTAAGTCAGTGCTGGGCTCCTCACCAAGTTGTTTACTATAGAAAAGTCTGGTACGGTAATAGACGCTAATAGCTTATAGGCAGCTTAGTCTCCTCTAACTTAGAACTAGTTTTCCACAGGTTAAGATGTATAGCGCTGGACTAACACATTTAATATTACTAACTGTTCTGACTGGTAGATATATAATTATAATAAATCCTATATAAGTTTGTGGTCTGTAAGACTTTTAAGTTTTTGAAGTGTCTTAAACTCACCAAGGCTGCATTTATTTGATCAAAATTGCTGTAAAAACAGTAATATTGTGAAATATTATTACAATTTGAAATAACTCTTTTCTATTTTTAATATATTTTATAATTTATTCCTGTGGTGGTAAAGCTGAATTTTCAGCATCATTACTCTAGTCTTCAGTCACATGATCCTTTAGAAATCATTCTAATATGTGCGATTTGCTGCTCAAGAGACATTTATGATAATATAAATATTATAAATTTTGAAAACAGTATTGCTGGATAATATTTTTTGGGAAACAGTGATGCATATATTTTTTTCAGGAGTCTTTGATGAATAGACATTTTAACAGAACATAATTTATTTTAATAATAACTATATAATTGTTTTTACTATTGTTTCAGAATAAAAAACCCAAACTTTAAACATTCTATGTAAGCCGTTTACTTTATACATCTTTTAAATGTGTCACTGACACTTTATCTACACTATTACAGTAATTTAAAAATCTAAATGATCCTTCTGCCTTAATGGCTCTCTAGTCGACTTATATCCAGAATCTTTATCATTTTAACAGAAACGCACTATCAAGAGAGATTCAAGCGAGGGTTATATTTCTGACAAGTCATCATCCAATGAAGCAATGGACCAGCTGAGCCCAGAAGCCAATGAGAGAGCAGGTAGGCGGGCTTTAAAAGACATTCAAATTCAATACCAGCTGGCTGCTTGCGCAAACTTTGTGCTCTGTGTTTCTGTGGCATTGCCGATCCTTTTTCTTCCTGTTGTCATAAGCAAACAGTCTAAAGAATATTGAACTAAATTGTTTTAAAAGCATTTTGATTACGCTTGAAAATACGAAACGACGCAAATGCGAAGTTTTGTTTTATTATATTGTTGTGAATAAATGTCTCGTTTTGTTCTGTACGTCTTCCAGTCCTGGCTATGAGACCGACATCCTCTCCTCAGGGGCATCTGGAGCAGGCTGCAGAGAGTCAACTACAAACTCAGCCGAGGGGTCACTTCAGCAGGCAGCCAGTCAAGTACTACAGACAGGGTTCGGCAGGAGCACAATTGCATAAAGCAGGCTCGCGGGACGAAGACCATTCTGGGAGCGGGGAAGGACTTGTGTTAGGAAGTGCAGACAGCAGCCGTAGCTCCTCTCCTGAGCCTGGGACCCCCATAAGAACTCACTCACGATTACACGAGACCCCTGGTCCCCAGAATAGCACTGGATACGCCCCTGGGATTTACACTGCACCTAACGCAGGGGTAAAAAGGACGGTATCGGATGAGGGGGTTAAAGCAGTAGCTTCTTCATTCAAAGAACATGTAGGCCAAATAGACAAATCAAATACCAACCAATCGAACAACACCCTGGGCGGGAGAGAGCGCCTGATCCGATCCTTGAGGAGACGTCCGACAGAGGAGCGAACGGCACACAAGGTCCTGTCTGGACTGAGGCTAAAACGCAGTGATTCAGGGAAGGGCGAGCAGCTCCATTTTGTTTGACACTGACACTGCAGAACTAACATGTTTACTTCATTGATGGGGTTCCTTAAATTCACCAGAATGAATCCCTTGTTTGGCTGTAAATCCACAGTATTTTAGTAGGCTATGCGCTGTACATTTGTAGTTTTCCTGCTTTGAGGTGTTTGACGTACGGTGTAGTTAAATCACAGTACAGATGGTAGTTTCCACTCTCACTGGAAACCTGGCACAGATTTACCAGTGTTTATTAGTTATACACAGACAGCCTGTCTTGTATAGATGTATGATGCTGAAACATGACTCTTTTGGAATGAACATGCAATATATGGAAACAGCAAAACTGGCTTGTTTTATTTACAGATTCTTTAAAAACACAGAACAAAAAACAAAAGATGTTCTGTAGTATAATAACTTTAAGATCATTAAGTAAAATTACTGCATAATACTTTTCAGATCTTTAGTTCAAGAGTTGGAAATAAGTCGATAGTCATTTCTATAGCCTGTTTTAGCCTATGTGTCACCCTCTTCGGTTCATGGCGTGAACTGAAATTAGCCTCTGCACTGAAATGTATTTTATAAATCTTAATAATAGCCTAATCATTTTAATCCCGTTATAGCACACACCAGTGATCCTGAACTGCGTTAAAGGGATAGTTTACCCAAAAATAAAATAATTGCCATCATTTACTCGCCCTCAAGTTGTACCATGCCTGTATGAATTTTTTTCTCCTGCTAAACACAAAACATTTTAAAGAATGTTGTAACCATACAGTTTCTGGGCCCCATTGGCTTCCACCTTATTATGTTTTTCCATACCCAACTCTATTACATATTTTTACAGACAGCCCTAATTTGTGCCCAGTTTTGGCCTAGACATCAGGGCTGCGATTGGACGGCTATTAGACGAGTTTCAAAGAAAAATTGCTTGCTGGTCGAAGTCAGCGGTGCCCCATCAACTGTTTGATTACCAACATTCTTCAAAATATCTGACAAAAATGATTTGTGTTCAGCAGTTAAGCAACTGTCAGTGAGATTACTTCTGTTGTTTTCAAACTGTATGATGCCAAGGACCCCCAAATATGATAAACCGTTTATGGGACCCCCTTCCTAAAATCCATCTATTTATGTGACCCTGGACCACAAAACCAGTCATAAGGGTCACTTTTTTAAATAAAGATTCATACATATATCTTCATGGAACATTGTATTTACTTAATATCCTAATGATTTTTGGCTTTAAGAAAAATATATAATTTTTACCCACTCAATGTATTGTTGGCTATTGCCACTGTGCCACTTATGACTGGTTTTGTGGTCCAGGGTCACATATTATTATGTATGAAAAAATACTTTTTTCTTCTAACTATTTGCTTTGTCTTTTTAGTCCCTGCAATTTTCTGGGGACACCTTAGAACCTTCTGGACCCCTGAAAACCCCTGGTCTAGCCTACACGCTGGTGTCACTATTGGGCCACTAGATGGCAGACATGACGCATTTTTTTTTTTTTTTACAGTCTATGGTATGGACCTGCATTGCATTTGATACCATGTTCGAGTTATAACCTTCAGCTCTAAATTGGGCATATTAATTACCTCAAAAATTACCTGAACTTCCAAATTAGCCATAGTTTTGTCAACATGCCTGTACTAAATATCCCTATTTTCCCGCTGTAGCTCTTGATAGGCGATTTTTCATGTTTCATGCTTCAAACATGCTTGTCTTTTTTTTTTTTTTTTTTTTGCTATATAAACACGATTATATTATTCATATACGGACTACTAGAAGAAATTGCACATTTAATAACGTATTTAGCCTACATTATGCTGCTTTTCAAATGATACGAGCATTCACAACTTGAACACTGTGCATGTGTGTGTGTGTGTGAGAGAGAGAGAGAGAGAGAGAGAGAGAGAGAGAGAGAGAGGGAGAGAGAGTAGACCAATATGCATAAAAATATAACAAACAAAAATATATATTTTATCTGAAGTCTAATGCTCTTTAGACTACCTAAAATATGATGTTACAGATATTGCCATATTGTAGCCTATTGATATGGAACTTAGGCTACCCATCTTTTTATTTGAAAAAGCCTGTCATTTAGACAATAAACTATTTATCTGAAGCAGAAACGGCGAGATACTCGTTGCCAGAACCAATAGGCCACATATACTTCGTAAATGCCGTGTTTTCTTCTTCTTCTTGCACCCCTCCTTCAGCAGTCATTGATTGTGCGCGCGCAGCCCGAGTCTTCACTCCATCACATAAAGCGCGCGCCTGAACATCACACACAGTCTGACTATGCTTTTGCGCCACTGCGTGCATTTTGGACTATAGCTAATACTAAAGTTTGGCTTTTGGAGCACTGTTGCCCGTACTCTTCTTCAACGGTATTTTGATGTTACCAACAGAAATCTCTGGTGGAGTGTGTTTCAGCGCAAGGTAAGCATCTGAGCATCACCTCATCTCAAATAAGGCAAATGATATTGAACTTTTCTCGGTCGACTCTTATAGGCTACTGTGTTCACATACAAACCTGCACGGATTTAATAGCTACACACTTTTACATAGCCTATAGTCATTTCACAGAAATGCTCAGTTTTAACTGCTCTGTTAATAGGCTAATGAATGTATTTATTTAACATATGCATGGTCGACTTTAATAGGCCTTCCGTGTATATTTAGTAAAATGTCAAAGGTAAAAATAAAATATTAACTTTTATATTATAGCCTAGTAGGCTACTTTATGACATTAGGTTAAGCCAACATGCTATAGGCTATATAAAAAATAGAGTCATAATTTTAAATCTACTTTATTCTAACGTTTACCAAGTTCTAAAAAACTCCCCACAAGGACAAGCTTTTCTACATATTTTTTAAGCTAAGTTTGTAATTTGGTAGAAAATAGGCTAGCCTATAGTCTAAAATATCTCAAATTGTCAAAAATCACTCAAGCAAGCTTTGGTTTCTGTAAGTTTGTAAATGGTTTCTTTTTGAGTAAAATAAAAAATAAAATAAAAACTTCATAATCTTAATCGCCGCTTTTCACTCATAAACCAAAAATAAATAAATAAATAAGGCCTATTGTTCGTAGCTATTTACGTTTATCACATCACAGAACACTGTCAGTCATGGACTTCGATTGTAAATTAAAACTAAACTTAGACAAATTAAATGGAATCTATTCCAAATATCAAATAATCACCAAATCATCAATAGCCTATCAAATTGCGACAATTTATATTTCGTAAAGAAATTGTTTAATGCGACTACTTAGCCTACTTACTAGGTTGATATTTTTTTTTCTGTCAAACTATCAGACCTTTATAGGCTACAGGCCTGGATCGCAATTAAAACATATTCCCCTTAGGCTATACGACAAATGTTAGGCTATATTGTAGTTAGCTATGTTGTTAGGCTATTAAAATATATTTTCCAAAGTTTGATCACATTTCTATTGATAGGCATAGGCTACGTAAAAAAATAAAAATGCTGACTCTCTGTTAGGCCATATGCGATAGGCTACTGATGACCCGCGATTATCTCCTGTATTTTTATTAATCAACTCGTGCAATTAACTGCATTACTAACGGGGAAAAAGAGACACGCGCATGATTTCAGCCTTGAGGAAAATGCAACTTTTCAATTTTCAGGAGAATAGGTTTTTAATAAGCAGACATAAACGAAACGAGGAGGATGATGATGATGATAATAATAGCCTAGGTTGCTATTTTTTTTAAATACCAACAATAAAAAAATGCAATCGCATATAGCCTAACATTAATGCAGACAATGACAAATTATGACCAAAATTAGGATTTTGATTTCCCTCTTTTACAGACGTTTTAAATAAATCAGATTACTTTAGTGTAAATCTCGAATATGCTATTTAATGCTACAGAGAAAGTTTCTGTTGCCTACAATAATCAAAACATTATTGAAAACTGATATCCGTTATTATTTCATGTTTTAAATCTGACGGCATCGCCTTTGGACCAGGGTGTTTTGTGTTTTTGTTTTTTTGCATTATTGCATTGTTTCGTTTTGACAGAGAGCAAAGGGATAGCCTAAATGTCGCTATATTAAAGCCGCGCGCCTTTCTACCGGACACTTCACCTGCACGAGCTCCAGAACATGTTGAGCAATGAGACAACATAAAAGGAATCAATGTCCTGCTAAACACAAATAAGAGGGAAAGAGTATGAAGAGAGAAAGAGTAGCCTACACTTAAAATAAATGTTACATTTATGTAAACTAAAATAAAAAAATAAAAAGTAAAAAAGCCTGGCGTCGACGCATAACTTGATATTGTTCCAAGCATTTAGAGATTAGCCATTGAAGCCTACTGTTCTTGAACGTAGGCTATGTCTTTGTATCAAATGCCAAACAAACTAACCTATTATTATTATTATTATTATTATTTTGTTTGTTTGTTTTGTTAAACATACTGAGAATAACGGTGACTTAAAGGTCAACAAAACTGGCTTCTCCAGCAATCGTGAGCGTTGATAACATATCGACAGAGCGCAGTGTTACTGACACCAAACACAAAACGCCTTCAGTGCTTAACATATGTCTAAAATTTCACAGTAAGCATTAATTAAACGTCACACAATGCAACGTAAAGTCCCTCTTTAAATACATAACGATAACAGAAAGAAAAAAAAAGACAAATATTTCAATGAACCAATGAAATGTGATGTATTTGTCATCAAGGGAATTCTGGGAATATCCCCAAGTCAGTTTTTACTTAGCCTATGTAAACATAATTTCAGCAATATTGCTCCAAGAAAGTACACATACATTTTTAAGACTGTATATTTTAAATATGTATGTTTAATATGTATACATACATCTAGTACAGTGTAAAAAATCTTTTATTGTATTATTATTATTAGGCTATTTCATATTTATTAAATATGCCATTTTTCATTTTATATGGTAAGATAACGTACAGTCAGCCAATTTTTTAAAATTAATTGCACATTAAATACGGGCCAACACTGGACCTGATTTTGTCTTTTTCTAATGAAAATAATGATGCTCTGTTTTCTCACGGATTATAATGCCATCCTTTAAATATCTTCAAAGCAACACTTTAAACATTTTTTTAAACAATGAGCAATTACAAGCAGCTCGCAATAATTCCATATGACCTCATCAGTCTCTTGAGTTTTCTTTGTTTACGTTGTTGGCCTTCAGTCAGCACTCCAAAGAAAGAAGGAACGGAATGAAAACAGAAGAAAACCAATCATGTCTTCAGCAGGCCCCCTCTGCCACGCCTTACGGTGAATATTCTGCTTATTGAACCCACAACATATGGAAGAACACAAAGCTTTTATTATTCATGTATCCTTACTTAATCTCTACCTATTCATATGGATGCTGTAATGTGTGTGTATTGAGTCCCTCGTGGCACGTTTGTTTGTGTCCTGTCAGCTGACACCTGTTCTGTTCTTCTCCATCAGAGCATGTGGGAGGAGGTGAGGTGTGTGCAGGGTGCGAGTCTCCCATCGCGGACCGCTTCCTCCTGCGCGTCAATGAACTGTCCTGGCATGAGACGTGTGTCAAGTGTGCGGTGTGTCGCAGCGCGCTGAGTGGGACCTGCTACTGCCGGGACCGCTTGCTTTACTGCAAGCATGATTATGAGAAGTAAGACACATTTTAGTCTGCATCCTGCGCCTGGATACACTGAATCAAAGACCTAGTATGGCAAAACATCCCATTATCGGGATTATCGGGGTACCGTCTGTAAGTCGACATTCAGAGCTTTCCTCTGAGCTCTATATAAAAGTGTGTTCTGACCATGCTGTGATGCTGCTCTCTATTGTGGAATATAACAATTTTCCTTTAGAAAATGTGGTCAAAGGTAGAGTAGGCGGCGATTTTTATATACACTTTTTGTTCTACTGGTTGAAACTCTGATAGCAATCAATAATAGAAGTGGTCTAAATATTAAAACATGTACATATATCTTCTGTGGAAGTCTCAGGACCAAAAAATGTTCGTCCAATCATTGCATTCGGTCCGAATTTATTGATAGGATGTCCTACCTGCCTGTCAAAATATATATTTCCACACGTCATCAGCACCTTCCCTAAGGCTATACAGAGTTATAGACAGTCACCGAGCGCCGGTGACAAATCAGGTCCCTCAAAATCAGGTCTCTGTTAGGACCCCAAGTGATCCCAGTGGCTCTAAATTACTTTTAATAGGTCTTTTTAGGGCCTGATTACAATTCCTTTAAATTGGACCAAAATATTGACCATTAATTTTAGCTTATGTAGCATAGCGTACATGTACATGATTGTGTCCATCATTATGTCCAAATATTTCAGTTATAAAAGGAATGTAATAATGTTCAATTATTGAAGTTATCATTATTATTTAACAAAAAAAAAAAATAAAGTGAAAGAAATTATGTTTAGTTTGTTTTATTATGCACTGTATAGTAAGCAGAAATTTGTCGTAATTGCGCGAATCATTTTAAGCTGGACTGCTTCACAAGGTCAGTTCAACACTGGATTTGCACAAAATGTGTTTTTTATAAAGATTTTTAGATCAACTTGACGGTACATGCTAGTCAATGAGTTTAATTAGCTTAACTCCACAATAACTACATTCATTTATCCACTAACCATTCTGAAACACCTAGCTGCACTCTAAAAGTTGTAACTTCTTCCTGAGCTAATTTGCATTTAAAGGGACCCACACAAAAACTGTGTTTTTGCTCACACCCAAATAGGACCAAATTTAACAAGCTATAAGTGTAAGTGATCTGTGGGGAGCTGAAACTTTACAGACACATTCTGGGGACACCTGAGACTTATATTACATCTTGTGAAAAAGGGTAGGTTGACTTTAAATTAATATAGTTTGTATGTATTTAGTATAATCATTAACTGATCCCATAAGAGATCCGATTTTGAGAGAGGACTCGATTTGTCATGTTACCTGAAACAAGCAGCCTTTTACAGTTCCCCCTGAACTAAAATAATGAGCTTATGCCGTGTTCATTGCCATATTGTAATTACCGTAATTATGAGATGGCAACCCGTGACATTCTACCCGGAGCTGTTCACGTCCTCAGACTCAGAATAATGCGTTTCAACGGCAACATTATCAATGTCGAAATGAATCTTCAGCAGTCCGGTGGTTGCAATTCAGAGCTGTTTAAGTTGTTTACTTTCATTAATATTGTAATGTTATGTGAGACATGAGCTAATTTGGCGCTGTCTCTCGTGTCGCTTTGCAGACTCTCCTCTGGCTGTGCATGTTCGTGTGTTTTGGAGGAGCTTTGACTTTAGACAGCGCTCTGAAGGGAGGGTGGGATCTTATGCTTTCATAGTTAGCTTATTAGTGGAATATTTAGTAGCTGTATTAGTAAGGCTGGTGATTCAATTCTGCCTCATAAAGGCGTATTTTGTCATCATTACGTATATTTATATGCTCTAATTTTCGTAAATCAGAATGAATCAATCCTAAGATTCCGAAATATATGTTTATTTGAAATCTTGCAGTCCAATTCACATATTTATTTGCATGTGCTTAACAAGTATTATGAACTAAACCTCAGTGCATGTGCTGTTCAAAATATGAGAATGTCATCACTGGACCCACAGTGAGTATAATTGAGATTTTTGACGTGATGGGAGAAACAACAATGATACATATACCAGAAGTATAGTATTTAGTCTCCGCTGCACTGATCAGTTTGTAAGATGTGAGACGTAAGAAAACATTGTTCATAAGAGGTATACATACATACATCAGGCCACTGCGCATGGGTGCATGGTATTTTTGAATCCGATTGAAAAAATAATCAGAATCAAGTATTTACATGCTTAATGTCTTCCTGATGATCTGAATATTTTCGGTTTACACCACTACTTTTTAATCCCGCCACAACATTAACTTTCATTCAACTCAACCAAACTTGCACGTAAACATAGCTATTTTCTCACCCTCTTATTATTGCAAACCCATATTTCTGTGGAAAACAGGAGAAATCTGAAGAACCATCAAAGTGTTGGAATGACTTAAGAAGTGAATAATGACAGAATTTGCATTTTTCTCTGATGAATCAGTCTGTATCTGTTTGGGTCAGAGGGAGATTCAGAGCAACCATAATTTGCCAGTGACATCACCAGGAGTGCGGACAGTTGAAGGGCGATTTTGTGCCCTGTTATCACTGTTGTGAGAAGTGTCAGACACTGCTGAGAAGTGTGGACACTCCCTCTGTTGCTGACATCTGGAGGCCTACAGAAAGAAATAAGAAGGTCCGAGGAGAGAATAAAAGAAAATGGGAATGTACGGTGGAAGAATTCCCAATGGGATATGAAATAATTCTATATGTTCCCGGAAAGATAAATCACCTGAGATCCAGGACTGTTCCGGAGTATGAAATTACCATACTAACTGACGTCGCTTTTCTTCAAGCCGTTGAAGAAAAATGGGACCAAAGATTCGATAACTATTGTGCATCAGGGCTTGCAGCAAGGATGTCATAATGAGGGTAAAAGTGATCAACGATTACAAATGAGAAAGGATCATAGCACAGTGAAGGACAGCACATTTCTTATGCAGGCTGGACCTGATATTCCCATGAGCTTGATTCATTTGTATTATTTGAATTCATTTATCATTTAGATTCAAGACAGACCTTTTCATAAAACACATTATTTTTCACACACTGTACATTATTACTACAAGCCAGACCCACATCAAGACGTTTGGTCTGGAAACTCACCATAGACAGGGCTCAATCCGAGGGGCGGGATAAACGGTTGTCTTTCAAACTCCCTCTGCACGCGATAGGATAGCGCTACACCAACCAGAGCAACGAAGGTGAAACAGAGCTTGTTGATAGATTAAACATTCGCCGTATCCGGTCGGCTAAACTCTGAACACATCTTCCCTTTTTAAGAATGACTTCAGTGCCGTTCTTTGTTCTTTTCTCAGAGAAAAGCTTAACTCTTCCAGAGTCGCGTTCAAAGCTGATTCGATCGCCGTTCGCCAGTCTCTGTGTTTACTAGAAGCACGCAAACGCAACTCGGCCGTCATTATGTTAAGCCCCGCCCACTGACTCTATAAACGATGTGATTGGCCTGACCAGTTTGGTTTTTACAGCTCAGAAGTGTATTGAGAGTTGCTAGACGACACTTGCGGCAGATTAGATTTGCTGCCGCTAGGGTGCTTCTAGATTTCTAGGCTACATTATTACAGCACCTCTATTCCCAGTCTGTATGAAACACTCTGATTGATTTGACAAAGCCACTCCTTACAAAAAGCACAAAATGCTCTGATTGGCCAGCTGACCCAGTGGTTTGTGATTGGTCAAACACCTCAAGCGTGTGTCAGAAATGAAACACCCCTTTACTATAATTGTGAGCTTCAGCTTCCATGGCTTCTAAAGCAACTGTAAGCACAGTCAATTTTATCGTATCAGTTTGAGACTGAGTCAAAATCTGAAAATGTGGATGATCAATGAGGGGTGCGATTCCCAAAAGAATCATTAACTATGGTTGCAAGTTGTCGTAACCAACAATGATTTGGAATTTCCCGAAACCACACTTCTAAAGAACATTTCTCATTAAATGACATGTGGACTTAACTGGATCATGCTCCTGGGCACAATAAGCAAGCTAGCATTCTATCAGGACATTCTATCTTTCATTGTTTTTAAATTAGTGCTGTCAACGTTAACACATGCAATTAGTTTTTTCCCCCAGTTTAATTGGGTTAAAAATATTTGCAATCAGCAATGAATCAGTTTTTTTCTGTCATGCTTTGGCAAGGGCTCTTATTCATGCAAATGCTTTTAAACCATTCAAGCACGACAAGACAAAAGAGAACGCTGTCTGTGAATGTCCAGTCCATGTGACACACAAAGGACGAGCACCAATCGAGTTCTCTTTCGCGCTTGAAGAAACAATACACAAAATTATGCCAAAATGTCAGTTTTGTCAAGTATCTTCATAAGAGCAGTCTTAAATGAATATAAATTGTTGTGAGAAAATTAGACTTGCTTGAGATCCACATCATGGGCAGCAGCGGCACATCTTAAAGTGACAGCAGCCACTAATTCTCTCTGTCATTAATGTTAATCAAAGCACAAAGCTAACAGAAAATTACTCACTGCTCTTGACTAAAGAACTCTTGTAGCTTTAATAAGGATTAATCTATATTTAATTTATAATTTGTTCAGTGCAGACTGTTTAATAACTTTATTCCATTTTTGTATATTTCCTACCTGTTAGACAGATAGGAAGGACACAGGTAAATATGAAATGTATTATGGGTTCATGTGAGGATTGTTCTCAATCCTCAGAGGTCTCAAATAGATAAATCAATGTGGTTGAAATGACAGCAGTGTGAACATGTTACGGTTTTGGAAACAGTCCTGCCTAATGGCTTCGTTTCTCCAAAAATGCATTATACTATTGTTGTTAATCTCTGGTGACGTCACAACAAATAACTGAAGCCTCGCCCTCTTACTTTGCATATACCTTTGAACGATAAGTATTATCTGGACTTTGAGGTGTTTTAGGCAGGTCTGAATCAATATTCTCTGTTAGATTGAATAAACCTCTTAGTGAAAGACTAGGAGATTTGTAACTTTGCAGATCATATACATGCACAATCAGATTCCACACAGAAAGCATCAGATGGCCTCTTTAAAAACAAATTTTCTCTCATATGTCAAGAAAGTAAGATATAGTCATTTTTGTTGCGTTTGAATGCAAGTGTTTGGTTTGCAGATGTTATTTGTGAATGTTAAGGCTGCAGCGTGGTATGTGGTGTATTTGTGGAGGAAACTTGGCACACTTTTGTGCGGCTGACCTTGAGTGAATCCACAACAATGTCTCCTTGTGTTCTCCGCTGTCTGTCCGTCAGCACACTCCATTCCTGCCCCTTTACCCCTGCTCAGTCTACAGCAGGTGTGTGCTCCATTTTTGGGGTGCCAGGGAATCTTTGATGGTGTAAAAAAATGGAATATGGGCCAAAAAAGCTTTCTTGTGCTAACGTTCTACTGTAAAAAATATTTTGTTGAGTAACATAAAAAATATGATTGATAGGCAGACCGGTATGATTATAACACTTTTTTCTTCAGCACCTACCCTTTTTTTAGCTACCTGTCTGAAACTTTTAGGCAAAGTACCCACATTTGTCTACTACAAATGGCAACAATTGAAATTTCTTTCTTTCTTTCATCTCACAAAGTCACAGATTTTGTGAGATGATGACAAATACAAATTGGTCCTTTGTTACAACAATACTGGGGTAGGTTGTTACACATACTGGAGTAAGATGTAACAGGTAGACAAAATGCACAAAAACTAAGGGTTCTCCAAATGCTATGCCACAACAATAGTTTTATTTTAAATGAATGGCTGCAACAATAAAATATGGGTGAATATGGGGAGTGTATGTGTATTGTGTGCGTTTGTTTGTCTGTACCCACACATTCATATGGGTGTGTGTATGTATATGTCTGTGTAAGTGAGAGCAAAATAACATAAACATAGGCATTCTGCGTAGAATTATTAAAATCCCAGAAATGTTGTATGTAAGTGGATGGTTGTTTCAAAACACGTATTACAACATACCCCGACACTGTAACCCATTGTTTAGGTAGCTGTATTAGTATGGTGCTGTGACATTAGCATGAGGTTGATACCCCATTCTTTACTAGAGGAAATACACTTTGACCTAATATAACTCATACAACATTATATACAACACTATATACAAGTACTAAAGAGTTTTTTTTTTTACTTTCTTACCTTTCTTACCTTACCAGAATTTGATTTTCTGCTGTAGCTTTAAGAGAGATAGCAACACAGACTGGAAAACCTCCATGTGTGATCGTAAAGGAAGCCAGAGGAAACTGAAACCGTTAAAGGACTCCAGTCTTATCTGTGATTCATGGAATTGTCAGTTACATCTCTCCCTGTTACAACTATACCCGGTCTCCCCTAAATTACCCATTCATTTTAAATGCCAAAATATTATTTAAAATAACTGAATCATTACAAAAGTCATTAGTAAAAGTTAGGTGAGGTAGAAATGGCCCATTAAAGTCAACATTAAACAGCATTGACAACCCATTTTAGTTTCATTATATGTGTTTCCAAGTGAAATGGAGACAAAAATGTAGGACACGATTTTTCCCCATAGGGCTGGTTATTTTCAAGTCACAATGAAACAGAAGTAGCGACAGCTATTTTCTTCCGTATTTGTGTATCCAAGTGAAATGGTTTATCGGAAAAGAGAGAAAAAATGTAGACCGGGCACCTGGTTCTGTCCATGGGGTTGTTGATTAGGTGGAAGCAGATTATAAGAAAGAGGTGGAGTTTAAGTGGACTGAATGACTGGAGACATTCTACATACATCACCAGAAAAAAAGAAAGAAAATAATAATAATAATAATAATAATAATAATGATATATATATTTTTATATATAAATTATATATATATATAAATTAAACGTGTGGATGAATCGTCCACAACAAAAAGATGCATTTAGTAAATAGTTGACTTAATTGGGTCATCAAAAGTTGATGTAAAATAAAAAAGTAAGGGTATATAGTACATTTATTTATGTCTTACTTAGACATAAGTAAATAATAATTATGTCTACAATTGAAAATTTTTAAACAATAGTAATAGTTTGGTTAATAGTAAACAAACTTGGCTTGCTATCCTCGAAGGAGGTTTAATCTCGAGCTCTGAGAAAAAAACCCCCTAACAGCATTGGATAGAAAGAGAAAGAAGAGATGCCGGAAGAATTGTCACTGGGACGGCTCAATGAGTGCTGCTTACATAAGCTTGAAATTATGATTGGCTGGACCGAATGATTAGGCACCTACCGAACCTAAGTTTGGATCTTGCATCCATCCAGTCTCCAGTCCCGGATGTATTTGCTATCAGAAATCTGACTCTCAATTACTATTCATTCCTCGCTTGTTCCAGCAACACCTACACTCTTTCCAAAACTAAACTCGAAGCCAAACCTCTATTCATTAAACCCACATATGCTTGCAAACATCCCTGAAATGGTCAAATACTCTCCATCATTGTCTTCCTGGCTGACTTCGACACCACACAACCAGTAGATAAAGCATGTGCAGCCCATCCTAGTGCAACCAGTCCCAGACCAATAAAGGCTCTCAGCCCCAGGGTACGGTGCCTGGATCCATGGCAGAAAATTAGACAAGCGAGGGTCTCGGAGGCCTATCAGAGTGGAGACAGGGGAGCGGATATTTAAGACACCCCAACTTTAATACATCACTCTGCGGGGTGGGAAACCAAACGAAAACAGCCCCCAGTGTGTAAAGAGATGCTAGGAGGAACACATAAGAACGGAAAGTCATAAATGAGATCTCTTTAGTATCTTACTTGTTTCACCTATACAGCAAATTGTGAATGTTTTTTTTTTTTTTTTTTTAGTTTCCTGCCTCTCAGATTTTTCTCCTACGAAAAGAACCAAGAATATAATGTCCTTTTATAAATTTCTCAAAAATATCCTAAACTGTGCCTAGATTTGCCACAATATCATTCAATATTTCAATTCCAATATATAGTCTATATTGATATATTATACAGATTTTTAGGAAAAAACATTTTATATAAAGTTAATACTTGATACTACTAGAATAATGTAGTTAGTCTACAGAATTTGTGGCATAATGTTGATTAACACATTTCCACTTGTCTCTTCATTTCATAAATACTGTTATAGTGAACATCCCTTACTAATCTTTTCTCTGTAATGTTATTTCTGTCATGACAACTCTCAGAGTTTTTACCATGGTAATGGATATGACTAAGTTGATATATTTGGCCTGGCCAGAAAAGATCTTCTACGCTGCAGCTGTTATTGCTGCCGCATGATCAAGTACAAAACTTGCTACTGTCAATACATACAAGCAGGGTTGCCAACTTTTAAGTTTAGGTTGGAGTGAGATTTTTTGAGGGCCGGGGGGGGGGGGGGGGGGGGGGTAATGCTTTTGATCTTGATTCAGTATCAGTTTATATCTAGTATATATACTGTACATAATAATACATAAAACATGGGTCAAATTATATGTGCCATTCCTTAATATTCACTTGTGACTGCTTATATAAGTATCATTATTCATTAAAAAGATTAGAATGCAAGTTATTTAAGTTTTGAAATTTCACATTTAAAGAAATCTAGTGTTTGATCATCATATCTAAATATTTATTAGAATGCAAAGACTGCAATATATTTTTGAGCAACTATTAGATACATGTATATTTATTAAAGAGCCATAAGGCACCTAATGGCATTACAAATAAACATTAATATTTTTTAGCCACAAAATGACTAATTTGCCTCTTTGAATTGGAATTCTCTATTTTAATATTAATTACTACACTAATTGTAATATAAATTTTAGAAGAAATACAAATATTAGAAGAAAAATGTTTTAAGTGGTCATTTATTGACAATAATTGTTGCACAAATAGTATTTAGTACCAAAAGATCTCCTCAAAATATTCAATAAATATAATTTAATGAGTATGAGTGTGACCTATAGTAAGGAATACCTGAGGGCTAAATACAAGAATAACATTAATGTTAACAATGTTGAATCTCTATCACTCTCCATAATAAAAACGATCCTGTAAATATGGCTGACTTAATAATCAATACACACTAACACTAAGCTGTACTGTTTACCAAAACTTGCAGCAAACATCTATATAGTGAAACTGTTGTGTATCCGCTTAAGCCATTTAAATGCATTGGCAGAGCGCTAGAAGTATTGAGCGCTCATGGGCCACGTGCACCAGCGCGCGCCGCAGGGAGACGAGAGCATGAGCAACTCCGCTTCTCAACGCCTCTGGCTTTAACATTATGCCACATTAGCGCCAAAACGCTATTTATTGTTTGAAATTCATTAAAACACATTTTAAAAAATTAAAGCTTATAGCTTTGTTTAATATCAAAAGCAGGTTTAGCAATTTGGCGTGAGATTGAGTTGGGCGGAGTGAGAGCGTGAGACAGAGCCTGAAAGCGTGAGAATCACGCCAGATGCGTGAGAGTTGGCAACCCTGTACAAGGCATGCTGCTGTCAGCAAGTAAGAATTGCTGCTACTGTATGAATTACCCATTACAGATACAGGTGGAGCTGGGGAAGGTGGAGGGTTTCTGAAAGCGCTCCACTGCTAAGGCAAATGCTGACCAAGTATTTGAAGGTTGAGCAGCGAGCTCATTGGCTACTGATACAGCAGTAACCTAAAGAAAATAGCCCCTTTCACACAGCAATACTGGTAAATTACCTAGATGTGAGTGACTACAAGCTGTGTTGTGGTTAGAGAGTTGTTGTACTGTCAGACAGGAATTTGACACATGGGCTCTGATGGAGGACATTGCTGTACCTTGGATTCACTACTGAACCAATAAGCTAGTTAGTCGTACTTGCTGGTTAATAGTAATACTAAGGCCATTAATATTACCATTCATACTTATGTTGTTGGGCTATACAGTCAGACACAGGGTGATTGAAGCAGCGGAAATGTGTTGAGGGCAGAAGCAGTCTCTTCCCTGTTTGCTTTAGCAACTGCATCGCAACCCCTAGCGTCATGGCACCGAGACACTCACACTTTCTAAATATAAAATTACAGCTTCAAGTTTAAGACCAATGGTACTGAAACATACCAAACCTAGTATTAGTTTTTTAACCCTCATCCATTCCTCGCACTCTGTAACAAATCAGTCCCTCACAGTTCAAATGGACCTGAATCCGTAAAATTATAAATAAAATAAAAATTGGTCCAGAAAGCTTATATCATGTCAAACCGATCTTACAGCAATTTGTACTTATTTTACGAGGTGGTTAATTCATAAGAATCTGTACGACCTCACTCGTATAAATTTGCTAAATCGTACGTATTTGACGAGTAGGTCAATTCGTATGAATGACCTACCCCTAACCTGGCCCCTAAAACCTTAAAATTACCGTATAATTACCAGAATGACTTTACCAGTGTTCAAGCAACAGCGTTCTGTTTTTTTACCGGTAAGAGAACGTTCACACAACAAAAGCAAAATACCAGTAAATTCTGTGATGTCAGTTATCAGAAATGATTTTTAATCGCTAGGCTGTTGTCTATTCTTGAAAAGGTCCTGTTCACATGTGATCCGTTACCGGTTATTTACCATTGAAGACTGTATGTGTGAAAGGGGCTAATGATGTGATTGCTGGGAGCTTGAGTTAAGGATCAGCCTGCACCATCTAGAGTTTCATGACAGATCTTTGTGTTTTAAAAAACAACAACATTAAATTGAAAATTTACAGCTAAAAAAATACACAAGTAACAAAATAACAAATAACAGAAGAATTAAAGTAAAATAAAATGACCAACTTCACATTTCTGTAAAAGTTCCTCTCGTTCTCTTTCATCCCCTTGTTAAATCTGGCATCATGCGTCCCGTTTCCGAGTCCCAGACGCTCCCTCAGATCACAAAAACGAATAAAAATAAACTGTACAAATATACACTCATTGTATGCTGTATAACAATCATGACCCTAACCTTTATCTACATTTTTTAAAAGGGTGTAGAATAAAGATAAAGAGAGAGGTTGACACCATATTCTCACATGAAATGGAGTAAGGTTTGGACCTAGAAACAGTATTCGATACAATACATCATGACTTTTAAGTGCCTTGTATGGATTTTAAGTGCCTCACCATAATTTTTTTTTTTTTTAAAGAATAAAGGACAAATCATTTTTTACAGCAATCAATACTACGCCATCATGGCATTATGCCATTATTGAACCCAGAACGTTCCTTTAAGTGAAGTCTCAATTAGTTCTTCTCTACTTTAAAAGACAATAATACATTTTTTTCAATGGAAATCACTGTTTACAGTCACACACTCTACCACAATCTTCAAGCGGAGTCACTATTATTAGCTTTTAGGTTGATGGTTACAGAAATGTTCTTCTGCTCGGTCTCTCTTCCTCCCCATGCATCTCTTCTCTATACCTCGTCCATCACTGTCTGATTTCTAATAATATTTCTGTTCCAAACTTCATTTCCTACTTGTTGAGATTTATAGCTGTGATGACACCAATCAGTTTATCTCTCCATTTATCCCACATTTTCGCTTAATCATCTCACTGCTCGCTGTCTCTTTGTGTCTGTGGGAACAGGGAGGGGGGTGGAAGGGTCTTGATTGGGAACGCTGCTAATCATGTTCCTAGACGTGACTACAAGCTGTGTTGTGGTTAGAGAGTTGTTGTACTGTCAGACAGGAATTTGACACATGGGCTCTGATAAGCTAGTTAGTCAATAAGCTAGTTAGTCATAATAGTAATACTAAGGCCATTAATATTACCATTCACACTTATGTTGTTGGGCTATACAGTCAGACACAGGGGGATTGAAGCAGCAGAAATGTGTTGAGGGCAGAAGCAGTCTCTTCCCTGTATGCTTTAGCAACTGCATCGCAACCCCTAGCGTCATGGCACCGAGACACTCACACTTTCTAAATATAAAATTACAGCTTCAAGTTTAAGATCAGTAGCACTGAACCACACCAAACCTAGTATTAGAACCTTCATCTATCCCTTGCACTCTATAGTAAAAATCAGTCCCTCACAGTTCAAATGGACCCGAAGCCGTAAAATTATACTTAATCTTTTTGCTCCAGAAAGCTTATATCATTTCAACCCGATCTTACGGCAATTTGTACGTATTTTACAAGGTGGCTAATTCGTAAAAATCTGTACGACCTCACTCGATTTTTGCTAAATCGGATGTATTTGACGAGTAGGTCGATTCGTATGAATTACCTACCCCTAACCTGGCCCCTAAAACCTACCTATAACTGCAGTATAGACAAATCATACGAATTTGGTACGAATTAGCCACCTCGTACAAATACGTACAAATAGTTTGTGAGATAGCATTGGATGAGCTCTACATGGAGCAAATGAGTTGTTCCGCTGGGTCCTAAAGTCAGTTCTTGAGTTTATCTCTTCAGTATGCATTCAGATACACATGGAGAGATAATCAAATAATTTTTTTGGTAAAGTTTAGTTTTCATTTTGAGCATTTATTTTAGGTTGTCTATGTATACTCTTATTCCATTCATTCCTAAGGGGGTCAGATTGACCCATGAAGGACTGATTTGTCACTTTTTTTTATTTCTCCAGTAAAAAATCCAGTAAAAAAAAAATTGTGGATTCTTGGTTTAAGTGAAACAAAGGCCCTAAAGTCTTGGACCACTCCGGTGAAGACTACATTTTTATTTTATTTTATAAATTTTGAGTCAAATTGAAGGTTTTAAACATACACAACCTTATGTGTTTAGTCCTGTTGGTGAATATGTTTATACGGAACTTCAGATGAGGACATAAACACAGTGATGTAGTTAAAGTCATGGGGCTCATTATGTGTTCAGTATATTTTCTGCATTGCTGCTTTTTGGACACGTTTTGTTTTTTAAGTTCCCTGAAGTTCCCATTAGCTCCTGTTGTAGCAACACTATTAAAAATAAAGGTTCAAAAGGTGTTTTTTGCAAAGGATTCCATGGAAGAACTATTTTGGGTTCCACCAAAGAACCTTTCACTCAACAGTTCTTAAAATAACCATTTGTTTAATTGGTACGAAGAACATTTTATCATCTGAAGAACTTTTTTAAGCAGCTTTTGTGGAACAATTCCATAGATTCTAGAGGTTCTTTATGGAACCTTCGATGCCAATAAAGAACTATTATTTTTAAGTGTTAGTGTCCATATTAGACTTGTAAGGGAATGATGGAGGGAAGGAAGAGCTCAGGGGATGCCAGAAGGCCATGGAGGTGACAAACAGAGGTGGAGAGAGGAAGATGACAGAGGAAGAGGAGAGATGAGCTGGAGGTGTCTCCTCTCGTGATATTGCCACTGTTTTTGCATAATGTGTGATGAGTCTCCATCACCTCGCCTCCCCACAACAATTTCATTACAGACGGCTAATAAATGTTTCATGGCAGAACAAGCTGCTCGCCTTGGCTTTATTAAATCTGAGATAATAAAAGAAGAACGGCAAAAAATGAAAGTGGGAGGGGGAGAGATAGGAAGAATGCCATAGATATCCTCAAACAGGGCTGCCGTATCTTCTGTTTCTGGGGCAACGAATCCCCCGTCCCCCCTCAACGCGTCTTTTTTTTCCTTCTCGCCCTGCCACAGAGAGACAGGAAATGAGAATCTGGCTGACAGGATATTGCGTTCTGGTGGCCTGGGGATTAGCTGTTGTATCCAAACACACACATACACACACTCGCAGACTCACTCTCACCTCACACAACTCAACACATCGATCCTGTCGGTCCCTGAACCCTCGAGTATCTCACATACACACAAGGGATGCTGGAAACCAACGTGTGCGTTTGTAATGTACAGACAGGCCTTGCTGTCAGTAAGGAAATGCATCACAATAAGTACGTCAGCACATCAATAGTGCATTTTCGTTTTAAAGCATTGTCTGAATATATGTGTGTGTGGGCATTTTTTTGTGACATATGAGGACACAAATGTGTATAATGACATAGGTATTACAAGGAGAGGGTGAAATATGAGGACATTCGCCATGTCCCCACTTTTCAAAATGCTTATAAATCATACAGGATGAGTTTTTTTAGAAAGTAAAAATGCAGAATGTTTCCTGTGATGGGTAGGTTTAGGGGCAGTGTAAGGGGATAGAAAATATGTTTTGTACAGTATAAAAACCATTACGCCTATGAAATGTCCCCATATGTCACAAAAACAAATGTGCGTGTGTGTGTGTGTGTGTGTGTGTGTGTGTGTGTGTGTGTGTGTGTGTGTGTGTGTGTGTGTGTGTGTGTGTGTGTGTGTGTGTGTGTGTGTGTGTGTGTGTGTGTGTGTGTGTGTGTGTGTGTGTGTGTGTGTGTGTGTGTGAGATCCTTTGGTCTGTTGACAAGTGGCAAGTGAATTACCATGCATTTTGTAGGTTTTCTAAGAGTATTTTGAGGAGTGAGACATCATTGCTACAGTGGAAATTGTTCCCCACAAAACTGTTATAATTTCCCTGATGTTGTCCAAAATTTGTGCCGTTGTTTCTTCTGCGAAACAAAAAAAGAAAATAAATTTAGAACAAAACTTCTCCGTTTTCTCTCTCTCCATACAATAACAATGGGGTCTGTTTTGGACCCCAGTGACATTCACTATATACAGGCAAAATAGTGTTTCAAAGAATAAAAAAGTCATTGTGAATTAGCAGGGTTGGACCCTTCAAAACGTAATGTTGATTCAAGGTTGATTCCTCACACTAAATCATTCTTATGTCATTTTACATATTTTAAAATGCGATGTGAACATACTTTTTCGGTTACCTGACAAAAATTTTGATAGAAGGCTATTGGCAGGCCATGGTGAACATAGCGACATTATGACAGAATCAGTGACAGCATGAACATTTCCTCTTTGTCCAGAACAAACGGTCCCACTCTAGATTATAGTCCAATTCACACCCTTTAACCATGACTTTTGCCTCAATAGACTCTCAATTATTGCTTATTAATAGTTAGTAGGGTATTTGTATTTTAGGGATGTAGAATATGGTCATACAGAATAAGGCATTAATATGTGCTTTATATACACTGTAGAAAATATTGTTGGTTTAACTTAAAAAAGTAAGTAACCTGGTTGCCTTAAAATTTTGAGTTTATTGAAATTAAAAATTTAAGTTGATACAATGAAGGAAATTGGTTTAATAAATAGATAGTCAAAATATTGTATCTGAACCACACAAAAATGTGATAAATCATAAATCATGGCATGTTTCACTGAGTCATCACAAATAAAACACACAATTACCCAATATTCTTCCGTAGAAATGTTTATTGTATTAATTTAAAAAAAAAAAATATTTCAATGAACTCAAAATTTTAAGGCAATCATGTAACTTAATACAGTGCAATATGCATGCTAATAAGCAACTTGTTAACTTGCAACTTGCAACTTGACCCAAAACTAATGTGTTACCAGAAAAGCTTACGAGGAATTTAAATGTACTTCCTTCAAAAATAATGTTGATAATAAGTAAATCATACCATTATCAGTCATAAAATCTATTTTTAATGTCCAATCAGGTCCAATCAGTTAACGTTAATTCAATACTTACATTAACTAAAAAATAGTAATGTTAACTTCATCTTTGTTAAATAGCTAATAAAAATACTGGCCATCATATGCTACAACATATCATATGATACAACTGTTCGTTGTTAGTACATGTTAAATATAATCAACAGACACAACTTGTAAAGATTGAAATTAATACTATCTACGATTAATAAATGCTTTAGACTTATTTTCCATTGTTAGTTAACTAATGTTGAAAATGGAACCTTATTGAAATGTGTTAATGGTATTTTTCACCCGTAATTTCTACAGGATCATCTAAAAAACATTGATTCTCATTAAACAGACTACATAAGGAATGTCAATTTATTTTATTGGTACCTTGATAGACCGTACACTTTCTAATAAGCCTGTTGAAGTGTTCTTCATATGACTAATAAGCCATAAATGTAACCGTGTGAATTCAGCTGAGATTTGGTAACGAGTATTTAATAGTGTACAATGACATTGTTTGTTGTTTTATTAGCATAAAACGATGTAATATGTCTCAATGCAATCAAACATAATTAGACAATTAAAGTCTGCATGCCACCTGTCGATTATTATTTCAGTACTTTGAACGTGTTTGTGCATTGCATTCTTTGCATGTAAGGTTCAAAAAAGCAGATTTTCTAGTACATATGTAAGTGTGTGTCTATGACATGATTGGGGTATAAAATGTGTCAGTACTGAACAGTTTAGCTGCTCACCTGTGCTTTCTCTTTTGCGTACGAGTGGTCTGATGTGTACATTTTTATCAGCTACCTGTTGGTTTTCTCATATTTCATCATTGTGAATATTGGTGTGCGTGCGTACCGGGGAGGGAGGGTGGCGGGTGTGGGTTGTGGGGAATGCTGGGAGATTTTAATAACGCAGAAGCAGTGCAGTGAGATTTAATAAAAGAAGATGATGTGATTACTGAACCCTGGCTCTGAGCCACCTTCCCTCACAGCAATATCCGCTCTCTTTCTTTCTCTCTCGCTCATACACACACACACACGCGCACACACACACATAGCACCAACCCTTGTAATTATGTGTACATGTATGATTTACATACTGACTCCATATATATACAAAGATGCACCAAAGTCTGTGGGATAAACCTTGCAACTATGACAGTAAGTGTTTGATTATGTAAAATTATGTGTTCATGCATAGATTATGCCCCCGCACTATAATTTGGCTATAGATTCATGTAAAACTTTATTGAATTGACATCGTGAACACAGCTTGTACGTATACACACCACCTGATTTTTTTTCCCCTGCACCCATAATTTCTTTCCCTCGAGGTACTTTCATCCTCAGTTAACTCTGGTTTTCAGATCACAGTATGAAATATGCTGTTATTTTTGCAACCATCATGTGTAATGTGTCTGTTTGCACTCAGCAGTGTTTCTTTTCAGAACATTTGATATCCTTTTAAAGTTTGTTGCGAATGAATGGTCACGAAAACGTGTCCAGGTCACATTTCATACCAAAATAAATAAATAAGAAACACAAATAAATTATATTTAGCATAAATAAAATGGAGCCGTTTTTATGACCAATAAAGAGGTTTAACATTGTGATATTTTCATAACAATTAAACACATCTGATCTCAAATTCTCATTGCTATATCCAGATGTTTTCTGTTGTAACTCTCAATTGTAATTGTCATTCAATTTTAGCACATTTTTAGTCACATGATGATAATAAGAATTACTGAGAAACAGGAGGAAATCATTTGAAACTGAGTGAAAATAATGTCATAATAATAATAATAAAATGTTACATATAGCGCTTTTCTGGGTACTCAAAGCGCTTTACATATTTTTGGATGCATTTTTTGTTTTTTGTTTTGTTTTTTGCATTCAAAAAATACAACAACAACAACAACAAAATATTTAAACAGCCTTCATTGTCTTTAAGAAACATATAATTTCTGACTCACTTCTTTTGGTTTTGAGATGAAATATGACCCGGGCATGGTCTTCACAGGTTTCATGCCAGTCATTCTTACAGTCAGTTGCTGAATGAATGTTGCTCAGGGGTTTTAGAGTTGGTCTTCTTTGATCTGAGTGTAGTAGGTGGTGATTTGGGTAATTTGGCATTTTTGGCAGATGGATTGAGACAGATTAGCCATGGCAGCTGCGTTTCGGACAGGATCATCATATCCGTGCAGATTAGAGGCTATAATGTGTGGACCTGGCTGCCTCTTCCTTCAGCAGATTTCTGATATGACACCTTCATCTCCTGCACACCCACCAACAAACACACACTGGCTTACAAGTTTTATGGGGATTTTTATAATTGTTTTTAACTGTAGGCCTATATTATATCCCCCTACATTAACACTACCTACCCTAACCTTAAACTACCCATCACACAAAACTTTCAGCATTTTTCATTTTCAAAACACTTCATGATTTATAAGCCATTTTCCACATAGGGACCACAAAAAAAATGTCCCAAAAAGTTCCAAATTTGCTGGTATTACTATCCTTGTTGGGACATTTGGTCCTCATAATGTATACACACATTTTTTAAGTACAATCTACTTAATTATTTCAACTTAGATTATGTTAAACTGACTTTAAAAAATGAGTTACATTTTGTGTAACTTGTGTAACATTTCTTAACTTATTTTGATGAATTTAAACAATGTAAAGCATATGATAAAAAGCATAAGTCAAAACTTACTGAACATATCATTTTTTACAGTGTAGGGAATACCATGTACACAAACACAACTCCCGCCTTCCGTCTCTGCAACTGTCACAAAGTCTGTTATCCATCAAATGTGCAGTTCATCTGTTATTTGCTTTCAAAATGTTTTGTTTTCATCCTATCATGTGTGACAGCATCTATCGTTTCATTGGCCTCGTGTTTTGTAATTACATTAGTGGTCATTTCTAAAGCAGGTATCAGCATAATTCACTGCTCTAAAAATTCCAAAAGGGTTTTTTTCACAGTAATGCCATAGAAGAACAATTTTGGGTTCCCCAAAGAACCTTTCAATCCTTAAAAGAACCATTTTTTTCTTAGTGTGAAGAACCTTTTAAATATCGGGGGGGGGGGGGGGTCCAGCAAACCTTTTGAACAATGGAACGATTCCATGAATGTTAAACGTTCTTCGTGGAACAATGCCAATTAAGAACCTTTATTTTTAGGGTTAGGGATCTGAACAAACCCTTAAGCATGAAAATTAAAGGGGTGGTTCTTTTCTGTTAATTTGTTGGGTGAGCTGTTCCTTTAAATGATAGCTTGTCTTGCACTGTGATAAAATGATGTATCAAATTGGGTGGGTTTTTGACGATTTTCACCTGGTTGATCCTATATTTACATTGACAAGGGTCATGAGACCACAATATAATAGACTTGGGCTTTTTCTGACTTGGGACAGTAAGCAGCCACCTAGCAAACACCAAGAACAACCTAAAATCATGCCAGCATGTGTAAAATCCACATCTGAAATGTAAAAATCTTTTGGACTGTCCAGTTCAGGTGTTTGACAGTAACGTCACATTGGTTCAAGCCACATTTTGGGTGAATGGTGACTCTTGCTTTGGTTTGATGAAATGTACAAAAGGATTAGATTGTCATTGAGCGCCTACAGGTTCATCTGTGGATACCTGTCAATATTTATGAGAGTACATGAGCCCGGACGAATATAGGTGCTGGTAGATGTGTGTGTGTGCGAGTATGGTGTGTTTATTCGAGTGTGTGAAAAAGAGAGAGGAGAGATTAACCCCATGCTATCCTCAATCCCTGGTTATGAGTTTACAGCGTCTGTCTGGGCATCGCACTGTTTAAACAACAATCTAATTAATCCTGTCTTTATTAGTTTCACGGAGCTGGGGAGGGAGGCTGGGAGGGAGGACAGGGAATTCTGGCAGAAAATATCAAGCGGTGAGGGAGGGGAGAGAGGAGGGAAAAAACAAGGGGTTTGGTGGGGACTGAAGAGCGAGAGTGCCTTTAAAATGAATTGTGATGTTGATGAGCCACGTCAAAGGAAAACGCATTTTAAAGAGAGGCATTTGTGGGCATTGGTAGGAGGACAAATGACCTTCTTAATACATTTGCTCACTTTTGCCCTGTCCCTGTAAACATTAATGATTGTAGAAAATCATTGGTAAGTTTAAAACATTTACCAAAGAGCACAGTGCTAGCAGCACCAAGGTCACAGGTTCAATTCCCAGGTGATACACACTGATAAAATGTACAGCTTAAAGGGATATTTTACCCCAAATTTAAAATTAGCCCATGATTTACTCACCCTCAACCCATCCTAGGTCTGATACTGCTCCATTGGGCTGTGATCATGGGACGTGTTTCAACCGAACCAGAAAAGACCTCAATTGGATAGACCTACAACCAATCAGAGCAACGAAGCGTATCATTACATTAGTTGTTGTAAGTTGTCAAATGTCAACAGAGCTCAACTGCACTGTGTTGCCAAGTCCGTGTTTTTTCCATGTCCGCTTGTTGAAGCAACTATTATGTGATATATAGACCCATGAATGCAAATTTTAGCAGGCAACCTTTACAAAATAACACACATTTTACCCCCTAAATGCCGTTTTTTTCCCGGAGAACCGCCCTGAGAAACTACTGTTTAGGGCTAGTAGTTGGCGGGTTTTGTTGTAAAAACTTGGCAACCCTGTCTGCACGCGGGCTGGAATAAATGATCTTTGCCTGTGTTGTAAAAAAAACATTTTTTTAAAAGATTTTAAGGATACCAACATGATCATCATTTCAGAGAGAAATGGTGAAGGTGAATGCATATACAAACAAGCTCTTCGTTTAGGATTTGAACAAATATAATCCAAGCCCCTTTGATGACGTGCATGATTTCGTTACTGATGATCATCTGTCCGTCATCGTCTAAAGCCCGCCCTGATGATTTCATTGGTCCGAACAGTTTCTGTTCGGGCTTAATCACTCCTCTATGGAATGAGGCCAGACCGAACTGCCCGAGCTCAAATATTGTGGGCGGGGCTGAGTTTGGCTGGCATCCAGGCTACATCCTAGGTGTATCTGACAGTCTTCTTTTAGACATGCCAGTTATGCTTTTTTTCGTATGTTGAATATGGAAGGCTGCCATTATTAAGCTTGGAACTGTGGGAATTTTTTTTATATAACTTTGATTGTTTTCATCTGAAAGAAGAATATCATACATACCTAGGATGGCAAATCGTGGGGTTATTTTCATTTTTGGGTGAACTACCCCTTTAAGTAAGTTGTTTTGGAAAAAGTATCTGTCAAAATTAATAAACACAAATAAAATTACCCAATAAAGCCTGACATTTAAAATATTTAGAAAATATATATATTTTAAATGAAAAGTTTATATTACATGAAGCTCAGTAGATGCCTAAACTGGCAACAAAAATATGCAATTTGGTGCAGATGCTGATATTTATAGGGCCAGAATATAAGATGAAATTCTGATAGCTTGTAATGTAAATCAGTATAGCAAACAAGCTAGTTATATAAAATGCATATAAATATCAGACATCACAATTTATCTCCCCATAATGTCTTGGGAAGATATTTACAATTTAGTTTTGTGATCAAATGTTTGTAGTTTTTATTGTTAGAGGCAAAACATATAAAGCAGTGCAATAAAATTATGATTGAGAGATGAACAAGATGCCTGGTGGATCATATTTGATACTCCCATTTTAACACAATTTTCTTTAAAAAATAAATAAAAATAAATAAATAAATAAAATTAAATTAAAAATTAAAATTATATATATATATATATATATATATATATATATATATATATATATATATATATATAACATTTAAAAGTTATTCTTATGTTCTTTAATTAAAATCAGTAAAGATTTCACAGTAAAAACTCATGTATTACGACCTGAAGTGGGACATTTTTACAATTACAAAAAAAAATCCTATCAATCAGACAAACAGAAATCATGTAATAGATGCAACTGTTTTTTTTTCCAGCAAAGTTTTGATCATATTGAAACTTTACTGGCCTTAGAAATATGCGCATAGAATATGATACAGTAGGCTTTATAGGGTTAAATAATACATTTCTGCTTGTGACATTTTGTCAAATATTGCCACCCAGTGTTACAGACAAAACATTGCATAAAGTGATCGTTCAGTAACATGTGCACATCTTTATGTGTGTGTCAGGTTGTTCGTGCGTAAGTGTAGTGCGTGCCTGCAGGCGATCGGCCGCACGGAGCTCATCATGCGTGTGCTGGGACAGGTGTACCACCTGGGCTGCTTCAGCTGTTGTGAGTGTGAGCGCCGGCTGCAGAGAGGTGATGAGTTTGTGCTAAAGGAGGGACAGCTGCTCTGCCGGGGAGACTATGAGAAGGAGAGAGAGATGCTGGCCGCCATCAGCCCGGCACCTACAGAGTCTGGTAACCTTCTTGACCTCACTTGAAGGTTGTAAAGAAATGACACACTTCACATTTAAGCCAATGCTCAGTTTCCCTCTGCAGTAAAGAGTGAGGATGAGGAGGGTGGCGGTGTCTCCATTGGGGGGAAGGCTGGGGATGATGGGAAAGAGCACAAGAGATCAAAGAGGCCACGCACCATCTTGACCACGCAACAGCGGCGCGCCTTCAAGGCTTCCTTCGAGGTGTCTTCCAAACCCTGCCGAAAGGTCAGCAGTCTCAAGACGCCTGTTTGCAATAGATGTGAAAACAGCACTTATGTCCATGTCATGCATGTTCTGTTTTTACAGGTCAGAGAAACTCTTGCAGCTGAGACTGGACTGACGGTGAGGGTTGTGCAGGTGTGGTTTCAAAATCAAAGAGCAAAGGTAGGATGGCATCGGTTTTTGATAAATTCTGAAAATGTTTCTGTTTGAAACCTCAGGTAGAAAAAGAAAAAAGCAAGAACAACATCCTTGTTCTATTGACCAATCATATTTTAGGGGTTGTGTTATTTTTAAGGCTTAGAGTGTGGTTTAAAGCAGTATAATGAACTGAAAATCAAATAAAGTATTTGACAAAAGAGCACTTTTAAATAAAAAAAACTTCTTTCTGTTCTTTAAAAAAAATTTTTTTTATAAGTTTTAAATGTGGCTCGACGAGACTTTTTTGAAATCTTAGAGGTTTATAGGCCTTACGAGCTGATACAAAGACAGACAGAACAAAAGACAGAAAGACAGCCAGAATGATAGAGAGAACAATAGACAGACAGAATGATAGATAGAGAACAATAAACAGACAGAATGATAGAAAGACAGACAGAATGATAGATAGAGAGAACAATAGACAGACAGAATGATAGAAAGACAGACAGAATGATAGAGAGAACAATAGACAGACAGAATGATAGAAAGACAGACAGAATGATAGAGAGAACAATAGACAGACAGAATGATAGAAAGACAGACAGAATGATAGATAGAGAGAACAATAGACAGACAGAATGATAGATAGAGAACAATAAACAGACAGAATGATAGAAAGACAGACAGAATGATAGATAGAGAGAACAATAGACAGACAGAATGATAGAAAGACAGACAGAATAATAGATAGAGAGAACAATAGACAGACAGAATGATAGAGAGAACAATAGACAGAAAGACAGACAGAATGATAGAAAGACAGAGAGATATACAGAACAATAGCTAGTCCGAAAGATAGACAGACAGAACAATAGACAGCGAGACGGACATGATAGAAAGACAGACAGAATGGTAGACAGACAAAATGATATACAGACAGAATGATATAAAGATATACAGAACAATAGACAGAAAGATAGACAGACAGAATGACAGACAGAGAGATAGGCAGACATGATAGAAAAACAGAGACAAAATGATAGACAGACAGAATGACAGACAGAGAGATAGGCAGACATGATAGAAAAACAGAGACAAAATGATAGACAGACAGAATGATAGATAGACAGACAGACAGAATGATACAGACAGACAGAATGATAGATAGACAGACAGACAAAACAATAGACAGAAAGAATGATAGATAGACAGACAGAATGATAGAGACAGAATAATAGACATACAGACAGATAAATAGGCAGACAGAACAATAGATAGACAAACAGAACAACAGACAGAAATTATAGAAAGACAGAGTAAGATAGAGACAGACAGAACAATAGACAGAATGATAGACAGACAGAACAATAGACAGAATGATAGAAAGACAGACAGAACAATAGACAGAATGATAGAAAGACAGACAGAACAATAATCTGAAAGACAGACAGAATGATAGAAAGACAGACAGACTGAAAGTCACCAAATGATAGACAGAATGATAGAAAGACAGACAGAACAACAGAGAATGATAGAAAGACAGACAGACTGAAAGTCACCAAATGATAGACAGAATGATAGAAAGACAGACAGAACAACAGAGAATGATAGAAAGACAGACAGACAGACAGAATGATAGACAGAGAGAACAACAGAGAATGATAGAAAGACAGACAGACGGACAGAATGATAGATAGACAGAGAGAACAGAGAATGATAGAAAGACAGACAGAAGGACAGACAGGCAAAATGATAGACAGACAGACAGACAGAACAACAAAGAGAGACAGACAGATAGATTAGTAGACATAGTAGATACAGATAAATCCACAGACAGACAAATAGACACAAACAGAAAGATAGAGACAGAACAACAGATAGACAGACATAGAAATAGATAGCGTAACGAAAGACAGATAGAATGATAGACAGACAGACAGACAGGCTCTGTTGTTCCTGGAGCTGAGAATGCCGTGAACTGTAGTTATTGTTTTTGTTTTTGTGTTCAGATGAAGAAGATCGCTCGCAGACAGCAGCAGCAGCAGCAACAGCAGGAACAGGAGCAGATGGGCGGGACCAGGAGAGGCCCGAGTAGAGGGGGGCGCCAGAGCAATGATGACAGCGAGGGTAAGACACGGACGGACGGCGGAGAGGACGGACAGCTGTGTGAAATGGCTTGATAGTAGGCGTGAACCCAGCTTTCTCTCTTCACAGATGGATCCAGCAGTCACGGACTGGATGGGTTGCTCTCATACTCCTCTCTGCCAAGGCAACAACTGCTGGCTTTGGATCCGAACATATACGGCAGCGAGCAGTTCCGGCACGGGCTCACGCCACCACAGCTCGGCCCCGAGCAGATGCACTCATACGGTAGGATCTCCTAATGAATCAACTCCGGCATCGCCTGTTCTTTCTGTTAACTGAAATGTTTGTGTTTGAACACTGAATTCATTTCAGACTCAGAGACAGTTTTCCATGACTTGGACAGTGATGGAAGTCTCAGTCATCTTGGCGACTGTCTCTTGTCGACCGCAGATGGTGGAATTCTGGCAGGGCGGATAGGAAATCCCATTGATCGCCTCTACTCAATGCAAAACTCCTACTTTACCTCATGACCCTGGTTCCACCTACCTAAAGCTGTCCTCCAACACTGCAGGGGGCAGCAAATAGATGAGTCTCACTGGAGGCGTCTTTCATCATCAGAACTAACCGAATCCCACATTCGTATCTTAGTTGTGCCAATAAAGCTCTAACCAATCAATCCAAGACAGCATCGGACCCTAAAAAATCTACATAACGTGGACAGAATAGGAATTCACTGGAATATCATGTTTTATATCACACATATGCATGCATTTTTCAACAGTCATAGGTGCAAACATCAACAGGCAGCTGATGCGCAAGTGTTACCTCACCCCCTACCCGCTGTAAAATTAACAAACCGATCAAGTCTGTATTCAAAATCCTCCCCTATACTCTCATCCCTATTTGAGTGCTGTATTTTGCTGTATTTTGTAGGCCAACCCAAAAGTTAGCATCACCCCGGTTCCCTTGATAAAAAGCCAATCATATTTTTCTATTGGATTATTGCAGAAAATGCTCTGTAAGAGTTTGTGATTCTTACATGTTTTGTTCATCATGATATTTTGAAGCCTAAATACTACCGCTGAATTGCGAATTGCAACCATCCCTCCTTTTCGAAGCACACAGAGAAGCTACGGTGGCTGACACAGGACAAAGATGTCGTCGACTGAGACAGCAGAGGCTGACTAGCGCTCTGTAGAGAAGTTTGTCCGTTTAGGGTTACTGTAGACATATGGCGGCTCAAAATAGTGACTCCACTGTAAGGGGAACCGCGGTGTATGTAGATAGAAATTGCTCATTCCAAAGTAATGAAAACATAACGGTTCATTATGTAGGTAGGTAGGTCTTTATACACCACTGAAAACTTAGTTATGTATATTTTATTGCATTTCTGTCAATAGATCCTCAAATACTACACACTGCAGTAAAGGTGCAGTAAGTGATTTTTGAGAAACCAAGTGACACAACACACTTGCCAATCAGCAGTTGGGGGCGTGTCCACTCATGATGGGGGAGGAGAGAGAGTAAGCTGGAGGGAGATTTAAAGACTGTAGAGCGTCCACACACACCCCTAAAAGACACGTGACATCAGGGTGTGAGGTGTAATGTCTCCTCAAGTGTCTTACATTTGCTAATGATCCATGATTCCTCTCACTCGAAACCACGCTTGTGCATTTTTTTCTGATTTGATCACAAACTAGCTCATTGCATAGCGTTCCAGTAAGCCGCAGAACGATCTCAGCTTCAGCATCATCACTACGACACATCCCTTACGGCATTGATCCTGCCTTTTGTTTACACAGGGCACGTTCTGGGATTGATCTCAGCAATGTTACTAGGTCCCCATCCTGGAATTGATCCCAGGACGTGTTTGTGTTCACACAGAAGGCACTCTAGCAGTTTTATGGCAATTTTCTGAGATCAGCGCTCTGTGTGAAAGGGGCTTATGTTTTACAGAAACAAGATGTGCTGGCGACTAACAGCCAGCTCTCATGTTCATTTTTTGTTCTTCCTTTTTATTCATTCATCATCAGAGACATCCACTCTTGCATTGTGTTTGTGAAGCAATGAAGGGACGGGTGTGTTTGTTTGGGTTGAATTCAAATGTTAAGTGTTGTTCTCAAAAATTGTTTACTGCACCTTTAATGTCTGAAGTCCCATTTAGCCGCATGTTAACAAACACATAGTAAAAGCTATTAATGATGCATTTTATGTTGTAGAATAAAATGTAAATATTAGCTTATGTTAACAATAGACCTTATTTCAGGCTTATTTTCAGGCAAAAACTCATCGAGTTTCAGGATGATGGACCAGGAAGTGCTAAATGCTAACTTGTTTCTTTTGGCCTACAAATATAAGTCATCTCTGCCCTCTATTCACTACATCACTGATAAAGTCCACTGAATGAAACCGAGTGAGCCAGAAGTTCTGTCCACCATGGTTTCGAACACAGCTTAAAATTGCTTTCCCCTCAAATGATGCAAGGGTATAGAAGTGATTTTAGATATAGCCCAAGCCAATTTACAATTCTCTCTTCTTATTGCTTTGGCTTCTTTATGTTCTTCCTTATGAATAGGAACCAGCTTTTATTTAAATCGAATGTGAAAACCAAAATAGTCTAGCATGCAGGCAAAAGTCAAATGTACATTAATATTTCTTGTCAAGTAAAAATGTATATTAAAGTTGCACTCAGTAGTTTTATGTGTGTCGAGCTGACCTATATAGCAGCTGTCTTGGACTTACACTGACACCTGGTGGTGTGGAAGCAGTAAACACAAACTATTCAAAATATTTCAGTTAGAATAGTTTTATTCTAACTGATATAAAATAAAATTGATAAAAACTATACACATTTTTTCAAAACAAAAGCTAATAACAATTAAAAATGTTAACTATAAGTACAATGAAATTGGAACGTAATTAAAAACTATCTATAATAGTACCTCAATGTAATGATTTTCCACCCCATGTAAAAATAAGACAGCTGTTATATGACTGGAGTCTTCATCTCATGTTAATGTTTATCATCACGTGATTTTTCAAAAGTACTATTGATTTTTTTTCCTTAAGTGTAAAACTTATAATGAGAAAAAAATTCTGAGTGCACCTTTATCGTTTTAAATTCCTTTTCACATGTTGACAGCTAGTGCAGTATTTTATATGAAGAAATATAATTTGTTAGGTTTTTAAATATCGCCATTTTCTCAGACAGAGATGTATTGTTTAGTGTTTGTTTTTTTTCAAGCCGCCTTAAACTGTGCATTAGACAACTAAAGAGACAAAATATTACAAATATTAAATCGTACACCATAAAATAATGATGGAAGTAGATATCTCAAAGAAACAAAACTGCGAGGGAGTCTTGATTATTCTGTAATTTAACATTCACAAAATCACAAATGAGATTATTTAATTTAAATCTCAGGTTTTAAACAATATAAAATTTGGACACAGGGTAATTCTCTCTAATAAATAAAAATATCCAGGGCCTTGATATGTTTCTGCAGTGGCATTGCGCCACGGTGACTATGATTAACAAGCAGGTTTTAGATTGTTAGGCATCAGGTAAAATGTAGGGATGTGCTCTAATCTCTGAACTGAGATTTCAACAATGAGGAAGTAATCAGGGTTATTGCTGTTACAGGGTTAGTTAGCCTTACAGTTACAGGGTTGATAATAAATATCACATCTATCTCTTTAGTACTGACAAGAAAAATAGCACAAATTATTAAGAAGACCCCCTAAATGTTACAGTACGTGTACACTTGGCAAAGTGTTGCTAACTGTGCTTTATTGTAATATACTAAATGTGTTGGTCATATGACTGTTGTTGTAATTAGCACTGTTGTTATACGTGTAGTTATTTACTTCACCTCTTTTTACTCATTATGTTCTTGTTGACTGTTTTTAATGGCAACAATAGCATTGGAATATTTATGTTGCAGCATGATATACTGTAAAATTATGTGAAATGTATTATTTATATTGAAGAATGTACAGTAACACCATCTGCTTATGAAAATCCTCTAATACACTGGACACGACTTTCTGGTAAATCAAGTGTGCAGCTGACTGCTCACATACTCATGAACCATTTTGTGATGCTGGACTGTTTTATTTTGAGTGTTATAATATTTCCTTCAAAGGATTTCTTTAACTGGCTGATGACAGCTGTTGATAGGGAGATGAATGGAACGTCTTTCTGTTTCTTTTCAGTGCGATCACTTTCAGTAAACGTGTTTTTGTGTACGGTGTTCTCGGGTTAACTTTCCAATATAACTCGTCATTTCAAACAATGACGCTTGGCTGTGTGATTTATGGCTCATGCATTCTTGATAAGTATGCGAGTCTGGTAAAACAGCTACATTTCTTTCCACTTCTGATAAATGGACCACATGAGAGATCTGTTCAACTCTGTGGTCAAAGGCTCAGAAGCCTGTGTCCTCCCTCCTGTTTAACCAGCGGTCAAAGCAATCCTAATCTAAAGCCTCCCTTCGGTCTTTTGTTACTGGACGCAGGGAACCGGTGGGCATGTGAGGGGGAGATATTACATGTCTGCATTCTTTAGTTTAATATTATACAGTGACGCCAAGGTAAGGAGAAAAACATTCAAACGATGACTTACAGAGAACAAGAAATTCCCATTATAAATGACCCATGTGAAAGGAGATTGCACATGCTAAATCAAGAATTCTGAAGACATTTTAGGAGCTAGCATGTACAAATTTTAATGTATTAATCACTTTTTATTGCCAGTGTGTGAACAGCTTGTAGCTTACCTAAACTTTAAAAAACGAGCACTTCCCCGACTTGTCTATAAAAGCTTGCTGACTGATTTTTATGTAAATGCCTCGGGATGTTTTTGCCAGGAAAATCAAAAAGGTGTTATGGTTACGTGTCCTCCGGAGAGCCTCTCTTCCCATCAATTACATAAAACAAATGCTATTAGGATAATACCAATGTGTCATGCAAAGAAAACTGATTAATGCAAACTTAGCCAGATATAGAATACCCTATACTTCATACATTTCTGGCTGCAGTTCACTTAACAGCCACCGGTGTCAGTAATAACAAGGGCTTCAGAATTCGTTAATTAATAATAAACATATTACTAGTGGGGGGAAAATTAAAGCATGTGATTAATTTTTTCAATTTAACGCGCTAAAAATATTTAATGCAGCATCCGTTTTTCTATTATCATTTGGCTAGTGTCAGATTAATGTTATAATGCTCTTATTCATGCCAGTGCTTTTAAGCGCAACATGCATTTAAGCGTGACAAGACAAAAGAGAACATGCTTGAACATAGAATTATGCCAAAACGCCCATTTTGTTGAGTATTTTTATAAGAGGAGTCTTAAAATAGTTAAATAACATCTTTGATGATGTTTAAGAGTTTCAAGTAAATGAAGTAAATAAAACCAGATCTTAAAGTAACAGCAGCCTAATAAACCATTTGCTGTGAAAGTGCCATTAATGTTAATCAAAGTACAAACACAAAAGAGAAAATTGTAGATTTAATAAGGATTCATCTATATTTAATTTATAATTTATGCAGTTAAGAAAGGTGTTTGATAACTTTATTTAATTTGGTAGGAAGGCCACGGGTAAAGGACAATTGTTATAATGGATTTATGTGAAGATTGTTTTAAGTTCACTAATATGATTACAATATATAATTATGAAATATTAAAGCAATTGTTTTAAAAGCGCATTTATGCGTGATTAATTACAGGGAAAATGTGTAATTAGTTATTTTTAATTGATTGACAGCACTAATTATTACAGATAATTATGTTCCCATTGGACTAAATAATATTAATATAGATCTAAAAGGAATCCATGTTTTAGGGACAGTTGAAGATACCTTAAAGTCCATGTAAAGACTGAAGAATTGAGACATATAAATACATATAAAAAAAGAAAATGGCATGATCATCTAAATATTTTTTTTTTTACCTCACTATAAGAATACTGATTTGAGTAGTAGGTTGTTTCTTTTCCTTTAAAAAAATAATAATTCCATATCTCTCTAGTCCACTGATCAGATTCTCACGGAATAATTTTATTTTTTGGATTTAACAGTGAAACAAAAGTTTTGGGGTTACTAAATTAGGACACAATCTTCAAAAGGGCTGAGAGCTGTATAGATAAAAACAGAAATGCATATTTTATTGCAACTTTTATTGCAATGTTTTAATACCATGAAAACTTTCCCCCTCATAAATAGTTTGAAAAGTTCCAAAAACAAAAAACAACAAAAATCACATTAAACAGTCTGGTGGTGGGGGGTGGGGGGAGCAAAAGATGTAAGTGTGTGTGTGTGTGTGTGTTCCAGTTCTTCAAATATAATATTTCCATATCCATTTTGTCCCAGTGTTGAGTATAAAACACGTGCTATTGTCCTCATTAGACAGAACAATGGCAAAAACATCTATGTTGGCTGAGGCGCAGCATTTGCTGTTGGAAAAAAGTTGTTATAAATATTTAAAATCAATTGTACTCTGTCATAAATTCAAGCTGCGTATCAGATTATAGCATTATACAAACACACAGACTCTACATCTTACCTATTCCTGAAAGGTCGACGCTCTCAACACAGGAAAGGAAACGAGCGAGGGGAGGTTGACACGCTTCGGCAGAGCTCTGGTTCTCTTGCAGACAGCGCTCAAACACTGAAAACTCACCGGCACAGTCTGTTCGGATCTTCCTGATCACTGGACTGCATTAAGATGCAAGAGAAAGAGGGGGAAAACATCATATATAAAGCCCTTTGTATTTTAACCTGGGTACTCTGATTCATCAGTTATAGGGAAAGGTGAACTCTCACTAGTTATTTAATTTGTCATAAACATTTCTGCATCACATCTCAAATTAATGAATGTTGCCTAAAACTATTCAACAGTGGAAAGTACAAATTTAAATTTTGAAATACAACGACAGTCTTCTTAATATTTCAGATGTATACATAATGAAATTATATTGTTTAAACAAAATACAGCTCGATGGGAAATTAAACTATAACTTTCTGTTCCCAAGTACTTAGATTATGTCTGATGTTTCTTAATTTTTCTTTAGACATCATCACGTCTCATATATCATATAATTTGTTCTGTGTGATGGCATAACTGTGGGGTAGGCAGATGCTATTAAATTATTATATTGTTTATATTATATATATTTTCATAATAGATTGCTATAGACCTAAGTCTGGGCCAATGAAGGCATGGTAATGTGACCTGAAGAAGAGTTAAAGTTGAAGAAACATCTATTTGTGATATAAATAAGAATAAATAGCTTTGCTTGTCAAAGAGAATAAAATAAATGGAAATGCATTTGTCTGAAAGCATGATATGCGAACATACTGTGATGAAGTGCACTGTGCCACCTTCAGCTTCTGGTCTAGACACTTCTCTTGCCATGACGCTGGATGAGACACTACACAGCCACCATATTCATCCAGCTCCTTCTGGCAGTATTTGGTTGTGATGGCCATTGCTGCCTCCCTGTCATCATGCAGTTAAATATGTGTTTTGTTTTGAATGCAATTTACAACAAATTATTGCTGCAGGTGACCATCACACAATGAAGACTAACAAGAAGGACATACGTTCAACGACAGTCTGTCAAAAAAAAGTTAATAGTGACAAAATAAAAATTCTAGTTCATACAATGCACTGTTCATTTTAGCTAACTACGTTCAAAAACATTCTTGTCGTCGTATTACAGCGCAAGAATGACAAATATGATATACAACATGCTTTAACGAGTATCTAACACACGGCTGTCAATCAGCACTACTTACATGCTAAACACCTTTGATTTTCAAGTCTCGTCTCTCGTGAAGGTTACTCTCGACAGTACATCACGCACAACATGTGCAAAGAGAACGTCCGCGCTAGCGCGCTCCCGTCGGTAGAATTCGATTGGTCAAAATTTACACTTACCCTAATCTTATTGGTCATGTCACCGATAGCGTGAACGAATGGGAGTGTCTCTACGTGTAAAAAAACATCATTTTTTTCTTTACATTTGATTACATTGTTGTTCATCATGTTTTGTATTTTAAACGATTTTTTTAAATAAAAAATAAATGTTCTTTATTAAAGAAGTCACATTTCAGAACAATAATGAAAATTAAAGTAATATTTTATTGTGGTATACTACATGGACGTTCCCAAGAAAAAAATGGAAACTACGACAGTGTCAAAAACACTGACTGTCACTGTTTTAGTACATGGAGCTGCTTAAATATAAAATGGGGAAAGGATGCCACCTATCTATTAATATATTTATTTATATTAATATTAGTATATTGAATTTAATATCATTAAATGTTGCAGTTTTAGTTTAAAGTAATCTATAATATGAAACATATATTGGAGCTAGACTATTTTATTTATGTATTCTATTTACTTCCCTAATAAAACCAATAATCATGTTTCCATATAAATATTTATCCTGATTAAATGCAAAACTTTTTTTTTTTTTTTTTTTTTTTTTTTTTTTTTTTTTTTTTATTAATGCAAAAGAGAGATGACATGTCTATAATATACAAGTTTGTAAAAATGCACAATAATACAAAGGATGCATCAACAATATGTCCAATGTCATCAGAAAATAAAGGCAAGAAAGAATAAAGTAAAGAGAAGAAAGATAATAGAACAAGAACATTAGAAGATGAGGGTAAGATATTTATACATCAGTTAGGGTATGCAGATTAAAGTCATTACATATAGAGGTCGTTTTACTTGCTTTCTTATTTAAAGAGGATGATATAGTGCTAAGATATATGTTAAATTCTTTCAAAAAGACACAAAAAATTGGCTTGTTGTTAGTGAATTTACATTTGTGGATATAGAATTTACAAAGAATAAACATTAAATTTATAACAAAGACAGCGTTGTTTTTACTAGGGTCGCAGCCATAATGACCAAAAATAATGTCTTTAAAAGTTATGGATATGCCTTGCTGGATATTATCATTAATAAAGGCCTCAATATTTTTCCAAAGTTGTTTGACATAGTAGCATGACCAAAATAAATGATAAACAGTTTCTATATGGACTTGACAAAATGAACATCTTATATCAATATCTGTTTTAAATTTCCTCATGAAATGTTTAACAGGGTAAAATTTATTTATTATTTTGAAAGACACTTCTTTTACTTTATTGGTCAGAAAGTATTTTTGTTGCAAGGACCAAATCTTTTTCCAATTTAAATTTATAAATAAATTATTCCAATAAGAGATTGAGGGAGATACAGAGATGATATTTTCAAGAAAAAGGGATCTAACCTTATAATTTCTATCCCTCTTTCTAGAAAAACATATTGTACCTATAGGGGTTTCTGTTGGTTGAGGAATAGTAATATTAAGAGTAGAATGACTGCTGTTTTTTAAGAGCATGCTAATTCCTGATGGTATTGCTCCCATAACTATAGCAAATTCTTTGGGGGTAACTGGCAAATTATATTCACAAAGAAATTCAGTATAGGTCATTAATAAGCCTTGATTATTAAATAATTGATTTACTAAAAACAGACCATTTTTGAACCACTGGTCCAAAAAAAGCATTCTATTTTTATATAAAATATTTTGATTGTTCCAAATAAAACATTTATGGGGGGTAAAATTGTGTTTATATATTAAAGCCCATGCCAAAAGTACCTGCTGGTGGAAATTTGAGAGTTTGATAGGAATTTTTGAAATACTGTAATTGCACATCAACAGAAAATGAATACCTCCAATATATGAAAAAGCTTGTTGTGGAAAAATATACCAAATGGAATGTTGATTTTTCAAATACCGATGAAGCCAATTTATTTTAAAGGTATAATTTAAGGAACTGAAATCTATAAGATTTAAGCCACCTTTATTATAGGTGTTCAGTATCACAGATCTTTTCAAATAATGTGTTTTGTTTTTCCAAACAAAATCTGTTAGGACTCTATCGATCATATTACCAGTAGGTTTATCAACATAGAGAGACTGGGCAGCATAAGATAGACGAGATAGCCCCTCGGCTTTAGTAAGCAAAACTCTTCCTTTAAGAGAGAGATCTCTTTGAAGCCAACAATTAAATTTTTTCTTTGTTTTTGCAATAATTGAATTAAAATTAGTAGCACATCTGTTTTTATCTTTAGTTATTTCTATACCAAGGTATTTAATCGTGCTTTTAACAGCTATCCCACAGATTGATGAAGCACTACAACTTTTAATGGGAAGTAGTTCACATTTATTAATATTTAGACTTAGCCCAGAGGCTTTAGAAAATGTTTGAAGGGTGTTTAGGGCTATTAAAATTTGAGATGAATCTTCTAAAAATAATGCTGTGTCATCAGCTAATTGACTAATAATTAATTCTGTATTTCCAATTGTGATGCCTTTTAAATTACTCATTCTAATATGCATATTTAAAAATTGTACTGCAATTAAAAACAAATAAGGAGACACTGGGCATCCCTGTCTAACTCCACGATCTAAAGAAAACCTGGGAGAGGTACCATTGCTTAATTTAATTGAACTATTCCCATTTACATATAACACTTCAACCATTTTACAAAATGAATCACCAAAGCCAATTTTTTTAAGTGCTTGAAATAAAAAATTATGTTCTAAAGTATCAAATGCTTTATAATAATCCAAAAAAAAGATGAAGCTATTATTATTAATCATATCAGAGTAATCTAAAATGTCTAATATTAATCTTATATTATTAGATATGTGTCTATTTTGCATAAAGCCAGATTGAGTTTCATCAATAATATAATGTAATACACCTTTTAATCTTTTGGCCAATACTAAGGCAATAATTTTGTAATCATTGTTTAATAACGTTATTGGACGCCAATTATCTATTAAAGACAGGTTTTTATTTGGTTTTGGGATTAAGGTGATCAACCCTTGACATAAAGTCGGTGGAAGGAAAGATTTATTTATGCTTTCCTTGTAAACATTCAACAAAAAAGGGGTTATACTTTTACTAAATGCATGATAAAATTCGGATGTTAAACCATCTGTACCAGGGGATTTGTTTGTTTTTAAAGACTTAATTGCATCATCGATTTCTCTTAAAGTAATAGGGGTTTCACAAAAAGCTTGATCAGATTCACTTAATTGATTTATAGAAGAAAATGATTCAAAAAAGTCATGAGCATGTTTTTTGTTAAATTTAGAAGTATATAAATCGTTGTAGAATTTGGCACAAAAATTGGCAATGACTTTCTGGTCTTCACAAAGAGTTCCATCAATCATAAGCTTTTCAATCTGGTTATATTTAATTTGTTGTCTTTCCAATCTAAAAAAGTAGGAGGAGTTTTGCTCACCTTTCTCCATCCATTTTTTCCGTGATCTAACAAATGCTCCCTCAGCTTTTTGTTTATAAAACTCATCTAATGCATTTTGATGATTAGAAAGTTCAACCTTTTCAGCATCCGATAAAACTGTTTTAGATAGAAGATTTGAGATTTTGCATATTATAATATTCTCATCCTTTTTTTTCTTTTTAACCAATTGGCTACTAAAAGCACGTAGATATTTACCAATTTCGTATTTTGCTAATTCCCAATTACAGCAAAAACTGTTTTCCTTATTTGCTTTTTCCCAGTAATATACAATTATAAAATGTACTTTTTCCTTTACTTCCTTATAATTAAGCAAGGAGATATTCATTTTCCAATATGAGGTAGTTCTATGTAAATTAGTAGTATCTGAAAAAGGAATGCATATTGAGATGCATTTGTGATCGGAGAGAGGCGATGGAATAATATTAGAGGATACATTATTTAAATCTCTAGAGATAAGCCACATATCAATACGAGACTGGTGTGAAAGAGAATTATTACTCCAAGTAAATATTTTTTGAGAAGGATGAGTATCTCGCCAGCAATCAACTAAAGAAAAACGTTGCATAAACATCTTTAAGTACAAATTTGAATTATCAGGAGACTTTGGGGGCCATCTGTCTAAGATGTTATCTAACGTCACATTAAAATCTCCTCCAAAAACTAAAAAGGAATTGGGGTATTTAGTTAACAATTTCAACACAAGTTCTTCCACTTGATCAAAAAGTTTTTCGTTTTTTTGTTGTTGATTAAACCCATAAATATTAACAATAACATATCTAACATTTGAAATTTCCATTACAAGACAGATATAATGTCCACTTGGGTCATAATCAGAGCAAAGAATCTTCCCATTAAAACGGTTTCTAAGAATACAAACGCCAGCTGAATTACTTGTTCCATGAGCCATCCATAAATCTGATCCCCACTGAGATCTCCAAAAATTATAATCCTCTTTGGTTGAGTGACATTCTTGCAGCAAGCAAAAATCTGAATTAAATTGTTTAAGATATAGAAAAACCGCTTTCCTTTTAGTCAGGTTTCTTAACCCTCTAGTGTTAAAAGAAATTAAAGATAGAGACATAAAACGAGAAAAGAAGTCTATTATAAAGGTAGATTAAACAAGTCTCAGAAAATGTGTAATAACAAATATACACAGAACGATGAGAACAGCAAACTCTGTGCCAATGCAAATAATGTTGTTCAATCTCAATGGCAGGCTATAAAAAAATAAAAAAATAAAAAGAGTAATTGTAGTAATCCCACATTTAGTAGGCCTAGCATAATAATCGAGGTAGTCTTCAAAGTCTTCCTTGGTTTTATCCGTGAGCAACGAGTTGTTTTTTCCTCTTCTTTTTTCTCCCTTCTTCTTCAGAAGAGATTTTTTTTAGATTAGATTGAACTCAAAAGATAAAAGAACTAAATAAATAAAGTCCGTTGAAGAGAAGATAATAAGAAAAATAAAATAAATTCTCAGTTAAACAAACTGTTAGCTCACGCTCTCAGTAGGCTATATCACGAAAGGAGATTCGAATATCCAAATCAGGTAACGTTACATAAAGTTTCACGCTGGAGGGTATATTTCGACTCCTTCAACAAAGGCCCTACCACCAATAAAGTAAGCGCGTTTATTGTCTTGTCTTGCTTTTTCCACTGCTGGCCATAGTTTGTTTCTCCTCTCTTTATCTGCTGGGGACAAATCCTCGGATATTTTCAGTTTATTTTCCCTGAGAAAAGCCGACTCCTTTGCTGCACGCCACACGGCGTCGCGGTAGAAACGGGAGGTAAACTGGAAAATAATCCCTCTGTTTTTGTTCGGTTGTTTGCGACCAAGTCGGTGTACAGAGTCAATGGCGCTTGGAAGTTTGTCCTTGTCTTCTGGTAGGAGTTGCTGACACACCTGGATGACCGATTCCCGAACATTTTCTCTGTCCTTCTCTGGGATGCCATAAATGCGTAAGTTCCAACGTCGCGAATAGCTCTCCAGATGTGCCAGTCTTCTCTCATGTTCAGTGGTAGCCTGCTCCACTTTACCCACCTTGGACTCTACCGCTCCGTACTTGATTTTCAGACTGTTAACTTCCTCACTCATGAATTCGATAGCTTCCTTGACACTTGTGATTTGTTTGGTATTTTCATGTATTACCTCCTTCATGCTGGTAATCGCGCGTGTATTCTCTCCTATCATGTTTTCCAGAGAATCAGACCGAGTATTTATTAATTGCGAGAGTCCACCGAGTTGCGAGAGAACATCAGCAATGTCATAACTTACGGTCTTCCGTTGTTTGGTAGCAGGAGATTTGCATGGAGTGTCTGGCAGAGCAGGAAATTCCTCCTCGCATAACATGAAATCATCAAAATCAGGATTTATCTTGCTGTAGTCATGAAGATTGTCTTTTACAAGACTTCCGGAAGCTTGGTCTTTACCAGTTTTAATGGCAGTGTTGACGTTTACCTGAGGAGTGCCCTTGCTTTTCCTTTTTTCGGATTTGCCCATTGTGTCACTCTCTTATAAAACAGTATTTGTTAACTAACTGATATTATGAATTGAAAGAGAGTGGCAGAATCTTTTTTTAATTGCACTATAAACCAATAATACTATTTGAGTTCGCGGAGCTCATCAATTCACATGTTGCTAGAGCGCCATCTTGAACCGCCCCCCAAATGCAAAACTTTACGCAAGGATTTGTACCGGATATTGCGTCATCAGCGTACGTGTTTGCGTATGCGGAAACTGTCGTATGTGTCTGAAATTTTTCAGAAATCTGTAGAGTGGCCAGACAACAGGCCGGTGCGAAGCTGCCTTTTTAACATCAGCGCCTGCAAGGAGGAGGTGGAGAGTAGGAGGGTCGACGGAGGAAGGCACACTCTAGAATGGATGAAGCTAAAAAAGAGGGACATATGGCCTCAGACGGCGTTGGTGGGCCGGGGGGGACGCAGACGCGGGCGCCGAGCGATGAGCTGGTGAGATCAGTGTCTCTCCACAGCCGCAGGCCACGCGTTTTGCACGGTACGGTGTTCCCGTTTCTCCTCCTCTACCCACTTTGCTTATATACGTGGTTTGGAGTTTACGGGGCTGCCGAGTATGTTGAAGCCGGCCTGCTGGCGCTCGCCGCTCTCGGGATCGCGCACGTCCTGACAGTGCTTTCTGGCTACTGGTCCGTGCACGCGCACTGCTGGCTCACCTGCTCAAAGGTGATAAATAACACATAAAAACATATATGTACAATCTAAACATTAGTGTTAAATACTAACACGTTTTGGTAATGTTTTTTGGCTTGGTTTTACTTGAATAAGTAAGTCAAAAATCCAAACATATGTTTGGGACATCTCATAATAATACACTGACTGTTATGCAATTATATTTTAAACAGGAGTCTGATCCAGCCAAAGCCACCTTTGCAAAAGTTATACCAACACCCAACAATGGTTCAGCTGAATTAGTGCCTATTCTGAGGGATAAGGTGAGATCTTTTTTTCCTGGTGTTTAAGAAAACAATCAAATAAAATAAGTGTAACCATTTTAATAAAATTAATGTAGTGTGTTTTGTAATATTTTATATTACTTTCTATTAATAAAGTTTAAGTTATAAATACTTTGTGTTCTCTAGTTGCTTTTAAGATAACTCTGATATAAATTCTTAATTTTATTAGGTTTTGCATTTGGTTATATATTTTGACATTATTAAAGAATAGTTCATCATGGCTGATTTTTTTTGATTGAACCCCAAAAGTTGCTCTGTATTTTTGACCACGAAAATCATGTGCCTTTTTTAAAATAAAAAAAAGACCATTTAGCCTTTTGCAATCACATCCATGATTTTGTGTGTGTGTGTTTTGTACCATTTAAATTAATTAAAAAATGTATAAACCCAAAATCTTTGCTCTAAAATGTCCAAAAACCACCAGATGGTAAAACAATAGCAATAATTAGATATGTTGATATTCAGATATAATTATTTTTGATATTTGATATGATGATTTGCAGTATCTCTAATGTTATAATATAGTTGTTACACAATCACAATTAAATAATTTACTAAATTATTAATATATTAATATATAAATAAATAAATATATACATATATATATATATATATATATATATATATATATATATATATATATAGGCTCTTATATATATTATATATAAGATCCTGAAAAAGTCAACATTGACAATAATCTTAAATCATTAGCATCAAATCATTATATCAGAATGATTTCTGAAGGCTCATGTGACACTGAATACCTGAGTAATGATGCTGAAAATTCAGCTTTACATCACAGAAATAAATAATATTTTAAATTATATTAAAATAGAAAAGTTATTTTACATTTTAATACTATTTCATAATATTACCGGTACTGTTTTTAAAAAAATAAAATAAATGCAGCCTTGGTGACCGTAAGATACTTCTTCTAAAAACATTATCCTACCGAGTCTTACCGATCAAAAACGTTTGAATGGCAGTGTATATGTGTGTGTCTATGTGTGTGTGTGTGTATATATGACGGTGCATGCAAAAAATCTTTTTTTACAAAAGCCTACATCGTGCTATCATTTATATTAATTAATAAATAAATAGATTAATTTATCTGAGGTGCTGGAATGCAGTTCCGGGCCATTCCGGCCCACTTAAATTCCTGTATAAACAATTTATAAACCTAAATCTCTGTACAACTGGAAAAAGTTTTGTTAATTCATTGGTTAAAAGATGTGGAAACCTAAATGTAGGTTAGATAATAAAAATGCTTGAAGTATATATTTTTTGTGCAGGATGAGGATGGAGAGGAAAACCTGTCCTTTGAGTTCCAGAAGATCCGTTATGTTTACGACAGCAAGGAGAAGAAACGCTTTCTGCAGGTGGCATTTCCGATCAACTTTCCCATGAGTCATTTCCAGAACTGGAGAGGTTATCAGGAAGAGGCTCAGCTACGGGCTGCAGAGAAGAACTACAGCACCAACCGTGCAGAGATGGTGGTGCCGGACTTCCTGGAGCTCTTCAAGGAGAGAGCCACAGCACCCTTCTTTGTCTTCCAGGTGCGTTTGCGGGGCCTGTGGTTTTGATTTTACCTGATGGATTGATGGCCTGTGCGTTATAAATGAATGAGTATACTGTAAATGCATCAACTTATGCCCGTGCTTCTCAATTCTGGTCCTGAAGGCTTTTTAACACTGAAAATTTATGAAAATTATACATCCTGTCTCCAGGATTGAGAAGCACTACCCTGCATGGATTAACCTGCATGCTTTTGTTCCCCTGCAGGTGTTTTGTGTGGGTCTGTGGTGTTTGGATGAGTACTGGTACTACAGTGTCTTTACGCTCTTCATGCTTGTGGCATTTGAAGCATCTCTGGTGCAGCAGCAGATGAGGAACATGTCAGAAATCCGGAGGATGGGAAACAAACCTTACATGATCCAGGTAACTGATGGATTACGGCCCATGTTTGTCCACTAACTCTTATCAAAATGTTCTTTATAAAGCACAGTGCTGGTTCTGCCTTCTGATTGGTCAATGCAAGATTCCATTTGTGATATCATCCCCAATATAGTATCATGCACTATATTCCCAAAAGTATTGGGACACCCCTCCAAATCATTGAATTTAGGTGTTTCAATCACTTCCATGGCCCCAGGTGTATAAGATCAAGCATTTAGGCCTGCAGACGCGTCTACAAACATTTGTGAAAGAATGGGTCGCTCTAAGGATAATTTGAGTACTTTGCATTTGTAACAGGTCTATCGGAACAGGAAATGGAGGCCTGTATCCAGCGATGAACTAGTTCCTGGAGACATTGTCTCAGTTGGTGAGTTTTATGTAATCTGTTTCAAGGTTTTTCCTGGGTCATAAATGGTATTTTGTGGTCATCCACACACAGTACAAAGTACTCAGCCAATATGAACTGCGAGCCTAATACTGACAATGGCCCTACTTTATATTAGGTGGCCTTAAGTACTATGTACTTACAAAAAAAAATAAGTACAATGTACTTACTGTGTTCAAAATGTATTGCACAACACTTTTGCGGATATTGAGGTGGGATACGGGTAGAGTTAGGGCCAGGTGTGGTGGTGTGAGTCAGTTTAAGGGTAGGGTTAAGTGTAAGGGAAGTGCCAACTGTGTAATTACAAATGTAACTACAGAAATTAATTACAGACGTAATTGCATGCCGGTATTTTTAAAATGTAATTACAATGTACAAACATGTATGTACACAATGTGCATTGTATCAAATGAGTAATTAAAATGTTAGTACATAGTAGTTAAGGCCACCTAATATAAAGTGGGTCCCTGACAATAAATCCAAAATAATTGCAAAGAAACTGGTTGTAAAATCCACTTATACTATTTATTCATTAAGTAAAAAACAATCAATGTCAGGACAGAGCATAAATAAGAGCTTAGAACTATTAAATCTGTACATTTATTTGTAAAAAGTCACTTAAATGCCTAATTTGAAAAGTTTGTAATAAATGGAACAAAAAGTAATACATGATTACATAGAAAAAGTGGCAGGTCTATTATTTAGCATTTACACCAAGACTTAATGGACAGATCATTTGAAATACAATATCAGATTTTTTTTGTTCCATCCATTGCTATAGTTAATCACTCGCTGTCAGTCAGACTGAATCACACATTTAAATACAGATGTCAAAGTGTAGCTATGTGCAATGCGCAGTTAGCAGAATAAAAAAAACAATATACAGTGAGGAAAATGAGTATTTGAACACCCTACTATTTTGCAAGTTCTCCCACTTAGAAATCATGGAGGGGTCTGAAATTGTCATCGTAGGTGCATGTCCACTGTGAGCATAATAATCTTTAAAAAAATATCCAGAAATCACAATATATGATTTTTTTAACTAATAATTTGTATGATACAGCTTCAAATATGTATTTGAACACCTGAGAAAATCAATGTTAATATTTGATACAGTAGCATTTGTTTGCAGTTACAGAGGTCAAACGTTTCCTGTAGTTTTTCAATAGGTTTGCACACACTGCAGGAGGGATTTTGGCCCACTCGTCCACACAGATCTTCTCTAGATCAGTCAGGTTTCTGGCCTGTCTCTGAGAAACACAGAGTTTGAGCTCCCTCCAAAGATTCTCTATTGGGTTTAGGTCTTGAGACTGGCTAGGCCCCGCCAGAACCTTGATATGTTTCTTACAGAGCCACTCCCTGGTTATCCTGGCTGTGTGCTTTGGGTCATTGTCATGTTGGAAGAACCAGCCTCGACCCATCTTCAATGCTCTAACTGAAGGAAGGAGGTTGTTCCCCAAAATCTCACAATACATGGCCCCGCTCATCCTCTCCTTAATACAGTGCAGTCGCCCTGTCATGATGTTACCACCCCCATGCTTCACAGTAGGGATTGTGTTCTTGGGATGGTACTCATCATTCTTCTTCCTCTAAACATATTTAGTGGAATTATAACCAAAAAGTTCTATTTTGGTCTCATCTGACTACATTACTTTCTCCAATTTCTCCTGAGGATCATCAAAATGTTCATTGGCAAACTTACGACGGGCCTGGACATGTGCTTGTTTAAGCAGGGGAACCTTCCGTGCCATGCATGATTTCAAACCATGACGTCTTAGAATATTACCAACAGTAACCTTGGAAACGGTGGTCCCAGCTCTTTTCAGGTCATTGACCAGCTCCTTCCGTGTAGTTGTGGGCTGATTTCTCACCATTCTTAGGATCATTGAGGCCCCACGAGGTGAGATCTTGCATGGAGCCCCAGTCTAAGGAAGATTGACAGTCATGTTTAGCTTCTTCCATTTTCTAATGATTGCTCCAACAGTGGACCTTTTTCACCAAGCTGCTTGGCAATTTCCCCGTTGCCCTTTCCAGCTTGTGGAGGTGTACAATTTTGTTTCTAGTGTCTTTGGACAGCTCTTTGGTCTTGGCCATGTAAGTAGTTGGATTCTTACTGATTGTTTTGGGAGGACAGGTGTCTTTTATGCATCTAACAACCTCAAACAGGTGCGTCTAATTTAGGATAATAAATGGAGTGAGGTGGACATTTTAAAGGCAGACTAAAGCCTAGTTCAGACTGCACGATTTTCAAACTCGTCGGGTCACTGCTCTATTCACACTGCATGACTATCTGGGGTAGCATTCAGTCACTGCTGTGTTCACACTGCACGATGGTTTGACGACAGAGGAGTTCACACTGCATGACTGAACAAGAGGAAGAATCGCCGACAACTCTCTCTCTCTCCCGTGCGCAAACTACGGTTCCCAAACACACGTGCGATGTGACAAGTAAACAACGCGAGATCACACGTGCGTCAGACCGGAGTTCTCCCGCGAGACTTGGAATTGTTATTAAAAATGATAAACTGCACAAAGTTTGCTTCAAATTGTATGTGTGCTGATTTGTGGAGAAAAAGAAAAAAGATTATGGCGGAAGAAATTGTTGGAGAGACAGAGGGAGACAGGATTTTGTTCTGCAAAAACAGTTTGAGGTAAATAAATAATTTTGTAATGTGCTGCTGCTGTGGCTGGATGTGCAAATGTTTGGGCTTTGTTTCTGTTTGATAGAATTGTAAATATATCTATTAAAATACTGATATTCTGCTCTATAACTCCTCTCTGAACGTCCTGCTGCCCTGTATCTCACTCTCTCATTGGCTGTCGGTGTAATTTTCAGTCAGAACGCAGTTCACACAGCAGGAGTTTGAATCGCCGACAGGTCCAGATATTTAGCATGCCAAATATCTCACCGGCGTCGGCGACTCGTCGGCGATTCTCTCTGATCGCGTCTTTGATCATTCATACAGCGTGATTGTCACTCGCGTGCACGAGCACCGATTTGCCTGTGATCTCGGGCATTTGTCGGCGATTTCACAAAACCTGTCGGCGACTCAAAATCAGGGCAAAAATCGGGCAGTGTGAACTAGGCTTAACAGGTCAGTGAGGGTCAGAATTCTAGCTGATAGACAGGTGTTCAAATACCTATTTTCAGCTGTAATAATAGTTTTAAAAAAAAACTATATTGTGATTTCTGGATTTTTTATTTATTTTTTAGATCTCTCACAGTGAACATGCACCTACGATAACAATTTCAGACACCTCCATGATTTCCAAGTTGGAGAATTCGCAAAATAGCAGGGTCTTCGAATGCTTATTTTCCTTATATATATATATATATATATATATATATATATATATATATATATATATATATATATACACACACACACACACACACCGTATTTCGTCAAATAAAAGCCTGTAGTCAATTAAACACCAGGCTTCTGATAGTGGCCGGGGGCGTGGTCAGAACAAACAAATAAAGGCCGGGGGAAAATGAGTGGATAATCTCCTAAATGCTGTTAATTTAATGCGAAACCATCCTGATGCCACGCGCCCCGATGCGAGTCATGCCAGTACGACACACTAATCCTGGTCTCTTCTATAGTTAACCTAAAAACTTTACAGGGATTGCTTTGTAAATTAAATTGAGAATGTGCCATTTTAAATAGGCTACTATGATGAGAGATGCTACGTCTGTGAAAATGCCGTGTCAGGCAGGCTACAGATATCGATCTTCACAATGCGTGCGCCTCAATCTGCTCCGTCAGTAGTCAGGGCACTGATCAGGGAGTCAGTCCATTCACTTACCGGTATGTCCTGATCAGTGCCCTGACTACTGAACTAGGGAGCTGATTAAGACGCACCTAATATTAGCCTTGCGTCTCTTTTATGTCTGAAGGCTTGTTTATACTTTCGCCTGACTGCGCGCGAGCATAGGAATGAACCTGCCTATGCTGTGCAATGAATCTCTTATTGACATTGTTTATACTTTGTTGACTGAATACATTACATTTTTATATACTCAAATAGAAAAGTTATTTTAAATTATGACATGGTATTTTTGATTAAATAAATGTAGCCTTGATGAACACAACCATTAAAAAAATGTTTTAATCATTGTCAATGCTGTTAAAAGTTAAGATAAAAAGTGTTTGGCTTCTGGTGGTCATGTCCGTAGTTACTCTGAACTACCTGTTACTTTCGTATCTTGTACTTTATACATCCATTCAAATGTTAATGCTAATCTAATATTCAGTAGCATGTTAATAAACATCGTTTTGTCATGTTGTCACAGGACGGTCTCCTCAGGATAACCTGGTTCCTTGTGACGTGCTGCTACTGAGAGGCCGCTGCATTGTGGACGAGGCTATGCTCACAGGAGAGTCTGTACCTCAGATGAAGGTGCGTCTGGTCGCGCTCTGCACAGAATCAGCAGAAAACATCAGCAAAATCTGCTGTCTGTAATTGGCTGTGTTTTGTCTGTAGGAGCCGGTGGAGGATCTGGACCCTGACAGGATCCTGAACCTGCAGGCAGACTCCAGACTTCATGTCATCTCAGGTGGCACCAAAGTGGTTCAGCACAGCCCACCTCTCCGAACCAGTGCTGGATTGAAACGTTAGTACTCACAGCTGTGATTGGTCCACAAGAACTTTTACATGTGCTTTAGCTTAACTGACCAATTAAAGAGTAACTTTAAATATTTTAAAACCTGTTCTGCATTGTGTTGGTAGTATATGCAAATGAACAATGTTCTTTGTGTTACCTCTGCGTTGTTGTATCCCCGTCCACAGCAATTTAAATAATTATTTATTTCTTATTTTAAATGAGAATGCTTAAATGCTTTTTTATATTAGTATTAGACTTTAATTAAATTCAACAATTTTAATGGTATTGAATTTAAAAAACATGAGCCAATAAAATAATCACAATTTTATTGAAAGTAACACTAAAATTGACAGAAAATATATTCATATTAAATATTAGTTATATTAATCTTTTTTTTCAATTATATGCAAGAGAATCAGGTTTATTTTTGGCAAATTATTCAAATAATGTATAATCCTACAAATCTGTACTACCTAGCAAAAAAAAAAAAATTTGGTTGATATTTTTGGATCTAAATAGGTAAATGCTTAATGTCAATGACTGGATCATTATTGCAGGGATGCATGTTATATGTTTAGCAACAGTTCTTCTAACCCTGATTAATGGAGTGTGTATCTTTTCATTTCTTAAACAACTATGTAAGAAGAAGGTGTTGAATGACTTCAGGTTTTTAGTCGACATTTATGTGATGAAAGTTGACGTCGACTAGTCGTTGATGATGTCCTTACTGAACAAATAACCCTGAACCTTGAGCTGAGATGTGAAGACAGGTTTTCTTGACACAGTGCTGCCCGTAAGGTTGTCGTTATATTGCTCACAGATTTCTGCTCGAAGCACAATAAAGAAGCACAAAAAAGATTACATGTAAATGAATGCATTAGTGAAAGAGTTATTGCGTGTGTATTAATTCAACCTGCCAGCTTCTGCCTACTAATAGTGAAACTGTGACTTTTCAGTTTTCTGAAACACAGCCTGCATGTCAGGAAATGGCTTCTGTTCCGCCCTCTATAGGCCAGTGACTAGTCGACGTTTAGCTTAAAGCGTCATGGCAGAGCATTAAAGTCAACCAGTTGGTGCAACCCCTAGTAGGAAGACACATCATGGACATATTCCAGGATGACAATGTCAAGATTCATCATGCATGAAGAATCATTTTCACACATGAATCAATACCTCTGATTTCATTAACTTTTAAATTCATTAAAAGTCTTTGGGATGTACTGGAGGAGACTTTACAGAGTGCTAGATTCTTGCATTGTTAAAATCTTGACCGAAAACTGATGGAAATAGATGTAGTGGTGTTATGTAATTTCTGGCCAATACTTTTCAGTCCATCCCTAATTCTATGTCTTCAAACAGCAATTTAATTTTAATATATGTAATTACACTCCCTCTTTTTCTGTCTTTTCACAGCTGTAGACAATGGCTGTGTTGCTTATGTTTTGCGGACTGGATTCTACACTTCTCAGGTGAGGTGCCTTGATCAAGTTGCATGTTTTGTTGCACGTGACCCCTTCAAACCTCTCCTTTAATCTTGTATCTTTAAACTGTCTGAAAATGTGTTGTTGTTTTTTAGGGCAAATTATTGAGAACGATTCTGTTTGGCGTGAAGAGGGTAACGGCCAACAACTTGGAGACCTTTATCTTCATCCTTTTCTTGTTGGTTTTTGCCATTGCTGCAGCTGTGTATGTTTGGGTCGAGGGTGAGTCACCTTCATGTGTAAAATCTCCTTTCACAGGGATTGGGCAGGATAGTTGACTAGTTGTTAAAAATTCACCTGATTAATTAGTGAGGTTGACTAGTCATTATTTATTGCATTTTTTTTCTTCTTGTTTTTAGAATTAATGCTGTTAGACACTAAAATCTCTGAAATGTCACAGAGAATGCATCTCCTTTAATTACTGCTCAATTACTCAAAATATTTCAACTTTTTAAAAACAAGTTAAATCCTGGAATCTCTGTTCAGGTCAGTTGTGTTATGTGCTGAGTCATGGTTGTTTTGACCCAGCTGATCTATATTTTCTGCTAATTTAAATGTCTTTTTTTACTCTTTACAAACAAACCCTTCTGGGATATTTGTGCATTCCAAGAATTTTCTTCATTTCAAAAATTTCAGTTTTTGCACCTTCACTACCATTGAAAATGTTATGGTTGGTAAGATGTTTTAAAATTTGTTGTTGAAAGAAGTATCATGTTCATCAAGGCTTCGTTTATTTAATGAAATCTACAGTAACAACAGTAATATTGTAAAATGTTTATATATTTTAAAATGTAATTTGTTCCTGTGATCAAATCTGTATTTTTAGCATCATTACTCCAGTCTTCAGGGTCACATGATCCTTCAGAAATCATTTTCATTTTTTTTGCTGAATAAAAAAACAGCATGTAATTTAAATATAAATATTTTATAACATTACAAAAAACATTCACTGTCACTTGTGAACAATTTAAATTATAAATATAACTCCTATCACATCAGTTTTTACTTTTTTTTTCTGTGATTCTGGAGGAACATTAGATATAATATATACGCTGTCTCATACTTCACTCTCTGTGCCTTTTCAGGGACGAAGGACCCGAACAGAAACAAGTATAAGCTGTTTCTGGAGTGTACTCTGATCCTCACATCAGTAGTGCCTCCTGAATTACCCATAGAGCTCTCACTGGCTGTTAACACATCTCTCATAGCGCTGGCCAAACTCTGTGAGTGACTACACTGGAGTCAACATGTTGGTCAAGACTTAATCTCACTGTTCTCCCCCTTTTCAGACGTATCCTCTAATATTCTTCTCTTACAGATGTATTTTGCACAGAACCTTTCAGGATCCCCTTTGCTGGGAAAGTGGAGATTTGCTGTTTCGACAAGACTGGCACCCTGACAAGTGACAGCCTGGTAGTCCGTGGTGTCGCAGGGCTCAGGTAAAGTGTGAGGCAAAATCATCCTGAAAGTGTTTCTCCCTCATTATGGATCCTTTTGACAGACTGTGATAATGCATTTCCTCAGTTATTAACATCTGAAATCTAGCAGAGTTTTTGATTAATGTACACTTACGTAAACTATACTTTGTGTTAAATTACCTTGGCATTACATCAGAAAATGTTTTAACACTGCAGCCTGAGTATTTCTAATACAACAACTGAGTGATTGATGGCAAATTTGACATCTTTCTTTGTTCAGAACTAGTGTTGTCAAAAGTACTGACTGCGATACCAAATCATTACTGAAATTTTAAAAATGTGACTTTGAGCACTGTTGAGCGGAATCGTAAACACCTCTGACTGGCCGTTGTGCTCACACACTCATGAAATATGTCTGTGATTGGCTACAATGACCAGCGCTTCACAAACATGTTGTAAAAATACATCAATGTCGCTTTTCACAGAGTGCTTACACAGATAAAAACAAAGTGTTTGAATGTAGGTGTCTATCGCCCTATTGGTCCGCTGGTCGACGCCTGCTTGTGCTTTTAAAACCTTTTCAAACACTTCTGTGTGCTTTTCAAACACTCCTGTGTGTTGATCATTATAGCTAATCACAGGCACATCCGATGAGCGTGTGAACACAATGGCCAGTCAGAGGTGTTTACGATTACAGCTCAACAGTGCTCAAAGCAACACATTAAATTTCAGTACTGATTTGGTATCGCGGTCGGTACTTTTGACAACGCTATTCATAACTGAATTAAGCACTAAAAGGTGAATTGACTAGCTGCAGTGTATGATGATGCCTATGACGATTTCCACTTCTGAGAACCCCTGAAATGTGAAAAGATTCCATTGTCTGTTTCTGTTCCTCCTTTCCTTAGAGATGGGAAACAAGTGATGCCCGTTTCAGAGATTCCAGTGGACACTCATCGGGTGGTGGCTACGTGTCATTCGTTAGTCACGCTAGATGATGGACAGCTGGTGGGTGATCCGCTGGAGAAGGCCATGCTGACCGCAGCGGACTGGACACTCACTAAAGGTCCAATTTAAACACAGATCTGTTCATTCGAGCTCAGCGACTGGATTATAAATGATCATTTATGTGTAATTTTATCAATTTTCCACCATGTTCTTTTTATTTGTCTGCAAAATATTGAAAACCATTCATTTTTATCTGGCAAAATTGCAAAAAAAAAATTGGTCATTTTGAATTATTGACAGTAGGGCTGCCACGAAATGCATATGGCAACGGCATGCAATATCTGAATTATTTTAATAGGCTACTTCAACATTGGGAAAAGTGTAAGTTTTAGGTCGGCATATAGCAGAGAATAGAATGGGTGCACAACTATTATTACTTATGTGATTTGTTTGACGTTAAAAAGAGTTATTATATGTAATAACTTCTGAAAAACAACTGCTTGCAGTTTCGTTCTGTCTGCTCTCTGACACACACCTAAACGTGCGCAGAAGTGGCTCTCTGAAAGCATGTGATCCCTTCAGTTCTGTTTTGTGTTTTGTTACACACTCGAACTACCAAATACACACACTTTTTTTAACAGAATTTTTTGCTAAAACACTGCTAGTCACTTTCAGAAGTTGTAGCGATGCTCTTTTCCCAGAAAGAATGTGAAACTCAAATGGTATCATTTCTCCGCTTTTTAAAATATTTTTTTATATATAATTTAAATAGATTTGACACGCTAATCGTATTGCATATCAAATATCGCATTATTTAACAAAGTGCTGCATATCAAATTTTTCTTCAATATTGCATAGCCCCAATTGGCAGCATGTTTGGTTAACCTAGTATGTATTGCATGCTTTCTGTCCCTGTTTAGATGAGAAGGTGTTTCCTCGCAGCATAAAGACTCCAGGGTTGAAGATCCATCAGAGGTTTCATTTCGCCAGTGCGCTGAAGAGGATGTCAGTGCTGGCGTCATATGAGCGAATGGGTTCCACTGAGCTCTGCTATATCTCAACTGTTAAAGGTGCACCTGAGACCCTGAAGGACATGGTGAGCATCTCTTTTGCTCTTTAGGTATATGTTTGTTAGTTCTCTGTGGTTTATAATGCACATCTGACCACATGAACAGAGTGCACCCTTAGCTTTAAAATGAGCTGTGCAAACAAACTATATACTTATTTAAAGCTACACTGTGTGATATTTCCCCCCATCTAGCGGTGAAAAGGTATATGACCATCCAGTGAATATTAGTTTCTGTTCCTCTCAATTCCGATTTTGTTTTAACTCCTACGGTGGCTGATTAAGTCCAAGATTAGCATGGCTTCCAGTTCGGCCTTGTCCATGAGTTTTTCCTAATTATTAATTTGTCTTAACTTGTAGGTTGACATCTATGTAAAATGAATCAGTTTTACATTTTCATTATTTTTTTTTACCCTTTCATTGCTAACATCAGCTATCAGGTTCCCAGATAAATGCAAGCTAATCTTAGTAAAGTAACTTTTATCAGTGCTATCGTTATTCTTTATATTGAACAACATCACTAGCGTAAGGCAAAGTTTACATTGTAGGAACAGACTTTCAAAAAGGCTTTCAGGTTTTCAAATAGCAGTCTCAAGCAATCCCCCTGTTCACATTCGCTACGGCTTGAATTTATGGGTATGTCCCTCTTTGGCTAATGTACTTTCAAGATGGAGGGGCAACATGGCGACCTGCATTCAAACCCCTCACCCGTATGTATTTTCAATGGCATATTATAAACTTACGAGAATACTATATTACTTGAAAGAAGTAAATATACATTAATGAGCACATATATTTTTGAAAGAACTAAGTGTTTTTAGCTAAGAATAAACTAAAAAAGTTACACAGTAGCTTTAATTAAATTGCAGTCTTTTGCAATTTGATATGGGCACGAAGCCATATTGCACTCCGTTTTAGTTTAATTGACAGATACTTTGCCAAAGCAATGGTGTAAAACAGAGACCTTTTTATGTTTTACGTTCTAAAAATGTTTCAGTCCATTATAAAACTGGTGGCACAGATTAGACTATGGTGGGCCGCCATTTAGCTTCGCACGAGAAGCACTGATCATTCCCTCACACACTTTGTAGGGTTAACCTTTACACTGGGTATGTGGAAAACAATATTCTCAAAATCAAAGGCAGTGGGTTGCTGGAATAACTAGTCAGTCTAAAAAGCCCTGTAAAATGATGTCGGTTAATGTCATGACACCATCAGGATTGCATGATCGCTTTTGGGGCTGCATGAAATTGAAAAAAAAAAATACATTTAAGTTTATTATACTATATTACAATAAGAAAATTGCATGAGTTGAATTAATCTATTTGGACATAATTAATTATTCTAGAATGATTGGGGTCTTTTTTCTTTCTTTTTTTAGAGTAGTGCATCCACAAAGTGTATAAAAATATGAAAAAATACTTTTTACTTGAATTTGCATGTAAATCATCCATTTAGGGCTGAAAAATTTAGGCGAAGACCTGAAAAATGTGTCAACGTTTTCAGTAATCATAATGTAAACAAGTAAAAAAAGGAATTTTTTTTTTCTTTCCCTTTAAGTTTGCATTGGACACATTCCCACTGTTTTTGACCTTTTCACTATGACTATAAAATAATTATTATATTAAATATTTTTATTAAATAAAACAAAATAAGAAATAATTTCTAATATTAGTTTACTGTAAAATAAAAACAAATTAGTTTAGTATTTACATTAGTATTTAAATAATTTTATAGTACATCTGTAAAATTACAATGCCAATATTTATATTTATTTCCTTTTCAAATGTTAAACCATCAAGCGATCGTTTGCAGCTCACTAGACCGTGTTTAAGTGGATCTTTGGTTTCACACCCTAAATGCTTTCTTTAACCCAACCTTGAAAGGAAATCGTATTGATCAAAAATCCTGTTCTGTATGAAAAAAGTATGTTCTGATTGACTTGGTCATATGTTGTTTAATAAGACATTGTTTGTTCAGTTCTGTGAATGTCCAGCCAGCTATGACGAGGTGCACAGAGAGATGTCACGGGAGGGAGCAAGAGTTCTCGCACTGGGATACAAAGAGATCGGCCACCTGAGCCATCAGCAGGTAGATCCCTGAATGAAATCTGAACATCAGGTTTCCAGATGCTCTGTTGTTTCTCACAGGCTGTTGTGATCATACTCTGTGTGTGCAGGTGAGAGAGCTGAGCCGTGAGGTGCTGGAGTGTGACCTGCGCTTCGCAGGGTTCATGGTCGTGTCTTGTCCACTCAAGACAGATAGCAAAGCAGTGATCAGAGAGATACAAGAGGCCTCACACCATGTGAGTGGGTTAGCTCGATATGTGAAAATGTATTTGCTAATGGTTGACAAGTATCCTTTGTTTTTTAAATATATAGGGCTGCCTTCGACTAAAGATTTTTCTAGTCATTCTTTTAAAGGGGTAGTTCAACCCCAACATGAAAATTAGCCCATGATTTCCTCATTTACTCAAGCCATCATAGGTGTATTTGACATTCTTCTTTCAGATGAATACAATCGTAGTTACATTAAAAAATGCCTTGGCTCTTCCAAGCTTTATAATGGCAATGAATAGCTGCCCCAAATTTGAAGCCCCCATCTCTGGAGGGTTAATAAAGGCTTTATGAAGTGAATTGATTTAGTTTTGTAAGTAAAATATTCATATTTATACCTTTTATTTTTAAATAAATGTATATGTATAAAAATATAAATAATTATGATTGGCAAACAAACATGCTTCCAATGCTATATATTTGACTTGATATTGACTTCAAAGGCCGGATATTACTCTCAATCTGAATGTGTGTATTGTAGGGCAGTATAGTTTCTTCCTTCTCTTTTATATTCAGAACTTTTTGTTTTCATTTTTATTTAGTCCATAAAGAAATAGTTTTCTAATAATTGCCTTTTAAAGTCCTTTTCCTTTGGCTGCCTGTTTGTTTTCCTGAGGCAGATTTACCATTTGTCACATTCTCGGTCCACAGGTAGTAATGATCACAGGTGACAACCCTCTAACTGCGTGTCATGTGGCCAGAGAGCTCCATTTCATCCAGAAAGAGCACACACTCATACTGCAGCCAGGCCCCAATCCAGGTGTGTGACGCCTCTGAGAGTAACTGGAGTTACATGCTTCGAATCCATTTCATCTGTTCACTATGTTGTTGTTTTTTGCAGCTGAATGGCAGTGGGTGTCCATAGATGGCAACGTGTGCCTCCCTCTACCTCCTTCCTCGGTCTCTGATTTGGTCATGCGATACGACCTCTGTGTGACAGGAGAGGGGCTGACCAGGTTGACCTATGAACCCCGTTTACTCAACGCCCTGCTTCCTCACGTGCGAGTGTTTGCTCGCGTCAGCCCCAAACAGAAGGTCAGTTTTCCACGTTTGAGAAACCTACACTGAATTTTCAAACTCCGTATTCATTAAACCCTATGTTGTTGAGCTGTTCAACATGGTTAACAGTGTTGGTTTCCCTGTCTGTGCAGGAGTTTGTCATAACTAGTCTAAAAGGGCTGGGTTTCGTTACACTGATGTGTGGAGACGGCACGAATGATGTTGGTGCACTCAAACATGCCCACATTGGTGAGTCATTAAACATACTTGTGTTATCAGACATTTATAACATGCATGTAATGGATTCCTCCATGTGTAATTTACAAATCTAACCAAATATAGATAAAATTATATCTGGGTTCGTTCAAGCATGTCACAGATGGTAAGTTTAGCTTGTCGCTCGGTTAAAAAATGTGTGCAGTCTGAAGGTTTTAAAAGCAGGTGGGTTCTTTCTTTTCTTTTTGTGACTCAACACCTATATTGGTTCTTGGCTACAAAAATCAACTTCACTCATTTAACTGCATGTCACAGGTTGTACTGTACTGAATTTGGAACATACTTAAGTCAGTAGATGTACCCATATTGTAGCGTGTCCTTTGTGTTTACCAGGTGTGGCCTTGTTAGCTAATGCCCCAGAGCGCATGCCTGAGAAAAAGAAGAGAAGTAAAGACAAAGAGTTCTCTGGAGAGCCCAGACCTGGACCCCCAGTCCCGAGTTCAGGAGTCAAACTCAGCTCCCGTGCAGCCAGACAGAGAATGATGGCCCAGAGAGAGGAGCAGCTAGCTGCACAAAAGGTTTTTTGTTTTTGTTTTTTAACAGCCCCCCTCTATGATCATGTTTTGAACTTCAACATTTATTAAACATAAACTATTTCCTCTATATACGTAAACCAATGTTGCATAAATGCCTTGTGTCATAGGAGAGAATCAGTCAGGTACTGCGAGAGTTAGAAGAAGATCAGATTCAGGTGGTTAAACTGGGCGACGCCTCCATTGCTGCTCCGTTCACCTCTAAACTCTCCTCTATACAGTGCAGTAAGTTGAACATGTTTTCGATCAGTTCACTCTCTCATTTTGGGCTGTCTACATTAATCCAGATACATTTGAAAACGCATGTTTTTCCTCTGATTTGTTTTGGCATTCTGTCCACACTGTTTTACTCCCTAAAAAAGTAACAAATAATTTACTTGGTTACATTTAATGGAAAGTAATGCTTTACATTATTGTTGAAGTAACTAATTATGTAAATTAAGTTACTGATTACATTACCTATGTACTGTTTATGAAAAGTAATGTTGCGGTACTTGCAAATTAATTCACCCTTCGCGGCGAGTTTGATTGACAGGCGCTCTGACGAATCACAACGCCGATATTGCTATCCGCCATTTGTCCGACAAACAGATCACCACCCTTAGTAGACTGACATCGTTTTTAACGTGAAAAATTGTACAAATATGCTCGTATACTTGCAACGTTGACAGCAGGTATCCAGAAAGGCTTGGCGATGTACAGTTTAATCCGTTCCAGAAACCTGCCCGAAATCCTCATCTGTCAGTTCAGACAATGCTCTACACAAACTTCATGTCTGACTTGTCATACAAGTCTAGTTTACTGGTACACTAATTTATACCCCAGTAATTTACATGGTTTATCATATTTGGTATTTATATCCTTATTTACAAAGCGTGAGAAACAACACACCTGTCATTGGGGGCGGGTCTTTGCGAAGGGTGAATTGAACTGAAAAGTAGCGTGCATTACTTTTTGTTAATATTTACCCCATAAATTCATGTGTAAATTTATGAAGTAATGTATTACTTTACTTAAATTAAATTACATTAAAGTAATCTGATTACATGCATAATGCGCATTACATGAATTGTGTTGCCCCCAACGCTGGTCATGTGATGCATCGTACATTTAGATATCTATGGCCATACACACTTAAAGCTGCTATGTGCTATTCACTTGCACAATGTTACTAAAGATAAATGCTACTTTCTACAATCTTCATATTATATTCCTGCAAAGATGACAGTATTTAGTCGCAATTGCTGTCCTGTGGCAAAAGATGGGGGGATTAAGACACTTGAGTGCAACCTACACTGTATAAAAAATATTTTGCATTGGCTTTTTTGAGTTTTACTTGCTTTCCGAAGGTTGAGACATACTAGTAAGTGTTGGGGATATTTTACTAATTAAATGAATGTGCTAGAAGTATAGTGTGAGATTTTTTTTTCAGTTAACTTTTATTATATCTTGTGCACAGTAAAATTATTTAAGTGTGGAAGAACAACTTTTGGAAAACGCTAGTGCTGTGGACGAGAGCGTATTAAAACGCAAACACTTTTTAAAAATGTATCCAGATTATTAGTCCTCCATGCGATTTGCCTAACCTTGTCCCATCTGTTTTCAGTCTGTCACGTGATTAAACAGGGCCGCTGCACTCTGGTGACCACCCTGCAGATGTTTAAGATTCTGGCTCTGAACGCTCTGGTTCTGGCCTACAGTCAGTCTGTGCTCTACCTGGAGGGGGTCAAATTCAGTGACTTCCAGGCGACCCTTCAGGGCCTGCTGCTGGCCGGCTGCTTTCTTTTCATCTCAAGGTCGAAGGTGAGATGCTAGTGTTTTGTAAAGCTGCTTGTCATATAATGAACTGCATTTCCCTGACTGTGTATGATATCTGTTCGTCTCAGCCTTTGAAGACCCTGTCCAAAGAGCGGCCTTTACCTAACATCTTCAACCTGTACACTGTCCTCACAGTGCTACTGCAGTTTGCAGTTCACTTCTGCAGTCTGGTGTACCTGTACAGAGGGGCACAGAGCAGAAGCCCACCCAGGTATAAATGGGATACTTACTTTTGCCAATTAGTTTGTAACTGAAAATCTTAGAAATATCAGTTACACTGTTTATTTAAAGGTGTATTATGTTTTTGAAAAAAGTTGCACCATGACACTGACTCTGCACCAAAGCTAATGCATTTAGCCTAAAATATAGTAATATTGTGAAAAAATATAACAATTAAAAATAACGAAAAAAATGTTAAAGGTAATTTATCACTGTGATGCAAAGCTGTATTTTCAGCATCATAACGCCAGTCTTTAGTCACATAATCCTTCAGAAATCAATTTGATACTTAAAAAACATTTCTGATTATTATCAATGTTGAAAACAGTGCTGATTGTTTTGTGGAAACATGACCTTTTTCAGAATTTTTTAATGAATAGAATGTTGTTTTGCAATTATAAATGTCTTTAGTGTTGTTTTTTGCTATTAGTCATATCGCTATCACCACTTATTCTTTACGTGTGACCTCATTCTTTTCATTTGTGTTTGATTTTCATAATATTTGCAATCTGGCATCATGTTTAACCTCTCTTATTCTCTTTTTTTTCTCTTGCAGGACAGAGCGGTTTGTGGACCTGTACAAAGAGTTTGAGCCCAGTCTCATTAACAGTACTGTATACATCATGTCCATGGCCATGCAAATGGCCACATTTGCCATTAATTATAAGGTACTTTTAATGGTTATGTGAAATTATATTTAATGCATGTATTGAATATAATTCACTCTAACTGTACATTTAAAGGCACAGTAAAACCTACTAGAACAATGTTATATATTTTGTTGACTTTTGTGTACTTACATTATCCCAAATGTTTCCAAGAGTGTTTAAATCCAAAGAAATAAGTCATTTTAACCAGGACACGGACCATGTCTGTGCATCGCCTATCAATCGCTCGTCATAATAAAAGCATCAAGCGACGCCTTTGTTTTGAATAATTACATATTGTGGCTTTAAGTACTAAGTAATATTAATTAACTACATTTAATTACTATAGGGTTAGGTTACTTAACTTAACAGGTTTTGGTTTAGGGTTAGCTGCATGTAATTATGCATCATTTAGTTATTACTATAGTACCTACATGTAAAATGTGTAAAAAGGACAGTGTCAAATTAAGTGTTACCAAACAATGCATTGCACATAACACCAAATCATGGCAAACGTCGTTTAAAAAATATTAAATTTTATTGTACTTTATCTTTGTTTCAATGAATGAAAATTATTTTAATAGAATTTAGTTTAACAATAACAACAGCAGATGAGTGGAAGATTTTCATTGAATAACACATTTTCATTTTTGGGTGAACTACTCTGTTAAAAATTTCTATTTTTAACTTTTAACAAATTTGTCTTGTTCAGGGTCATCCGTTCATGGAGTCTCTGACTGAGAACCGGCCCTTGCTGTGGAGCATCGCTATATCAGGGCTCGCCATAGTAGGGCTGCTGACGGGATCTTCACCTGAATTCAATGAGCAGTTTGCCTTAGTGGATATTCCAACTGAGGTATGAATTCAGTACAACACGCTAATCACAAAATGTATTTGAAATGGAAAGGTTTGTATTTTAAGCAGTATGTCAGTACATCAGTAGTGTGACAAAATTGTCTCTGGGTTACTGTTTAATTCAATCATCGATCCAAAATTTGTGCACGAACGTTTACGTTCCTTATCATGAATTGTGTGTTGACGATTAATTATCTTACAAATAATTGCGGTTTAACAATTTGATTCTGTTTTTTTACATAAACTTACAGTGTGAGCCTAAAAGTCCTTACAGATATCATTTAAAAATAATTCTAAATATAAAAGAATAGCAGAGTTCACACCACAACTATGATAACAGCACAAGAACGATAAGAACAAAAATAATCGCTTTCAGAATGTTAAAAACATTGACAGCCAATCAGAATCTTTCCTGCTTTAAAGAGCTCCAGCATTTAAAACAGTAGACGACAACTCGGTGTGTGCTTATAATAAACAGAACATTGTCGTGAGTTATCGTTGTCGTGAGAATATAGTAAACATTAAAGTCATCTTTACAGTTATCATGCTTGGTACATACTTGAGTCTCAAGTCTCTTGATGTAAACGAATACACTACTTTTTTTATTTACCTGCAACTTTATTTAATATAATAATAGAAATCATAACGAAATAGGCTTATATGGTTTAATTTATTGCTATTAAATTTTATATCATTTTATACATTTATATAATAGTACTAAAAAAGCAAAATCCATAAATCTTCTTTTCGTTTGAAGGAAGCCCTTTGACTTTCTCTTGTACATTATAATTGTACAAGAGACTTGTACATTATAACGTGTACATTATAATACATAGAGTGAGTGATTGTACCGTTCACAATTATTGTGTAATCTCAAAAAATCGAATAACCATAATCAGATAATTAATCAATAACCGCTACAGGCCTAATTAATGTATAATTTAAAATCTCACAATAAATATTTTTCCAACCTTGGGTACCTTTGACTTGACTTTTCAACATGATTTGAGAAATACTAATGCATGTTATGTGATATACAGGGTTTCTGCAGGTATTGAAATGGTCTTAAAAGGGTGTTGAAAAGGTCTTAATTCACCCTTCCACAAATTAAGGTTTAAAAAGATGTCTTAAATCAGAGCATAAAGTCTTAAATTCATACATTTATGGCATTACATTTAGCAGACGCTTTTATCCAAAGCGACTTAAAACTGAGTAGTAGGAAGCGATCTATCGTGAAGAAGCGAAGAAACGCAAAAAGGGCCTTAAATACAAAGATTTGGATATTCCTCAGAGTAGCATAAGCTCGAATGGGGGGAAATGGAAGAATTAGATTTATTTATTTTTATGATGAGATGAAGTGCTCATGGAAGAGATACGTTTTTACCGTCTTTTGAATGAAGTGAGTGATTCTGCCATGCCGATGGAGGTCAGAAGATCGTTCCACCAACCGAAACGGTGAATGGAAAAGTTCTGGAGAGGGATTTCACGCCTTTCTGTGATGGTACCACAAGCCTTCCGCTCCATAGATGAGCGAAATGGGCATTAAATTGTTGCATGCACTGCAAAAAAATTTAATAAATTATATCTTCCTCAGTTTAAAAAATATATATATTTAGAAAGAACAGCACTGCAGTGTGATCAGAAGGTTTAGTTAAAGTTACTTCTATGTGTTTGGGAACAGAGCTATTCAAACCTTAAAGGGATACTTCACTGCCTTTTCATATTAAACTATGTTATTCCCTTAACTTAAACGAGTTGATACATACCTCTCTCATCTCAGTGCGTGCACTTAATCTCTCTGACGCGCAGTAACGATCTGATAGCATTTAGCTTAGCCCACTAAGCCCAGTTCATTCACTATGGTACCAAACAGAGATCAAGTTAGAAGCCACCAAACACCTCCACGTTTTCCCTATTTAAATACAGTTACACGAGTAGTTGAACGATCAAGTATGGTGACACAAAATAAAACGTGGCGCGTTTCTAATCGGATTAAAAAGGAGAACTATAATGTATGGCGGAATAGCACTTCTGAGAGTACTTCCGCTCGGCGCAGTAAAAAGTCCCGGCCGAAACATCTTTCCTCACATCTCCCTATTGACAGAAATGAGAGAGTGAGGGGGAGGTGTGAGGAAAGATGTTTCGGCCGGGACTTTTTACTGCGCCGAGCTGAAGTTCTCTCAGAAGTGCTATTCCGCCATACATTATAGTTCTCCTTTTTAATCCGATTAGAAACGCGCCACGTTTTATTTTGTGTCACCATACTTGATCGTTCAACTATTGGTGTAATTGTATTTAAATAGGGGAAACGTGGAAGTGTTTGGTACTTCTAACTTGATCTCTGTTTGGTACCATAGTGAATGAACTGGGCTTAGTGGGCTAAGCTAAATGCTATCAGAATGTTACCACGCGTCAGAGAGATTAAGTGCACACACTGAGACGAGAGGGGTGTGTGTCAACTCGTTTAAGTTAAGAGAATAACATAGTTTAATATGAAAAAGCGGTGAAGTAACCCTTTCACCTATTTCTCTCTTCTTTTTTGTGCAAAACAACTTAGAAAAGATCACAATTACATTTCATTCATATTTAAAAAGTGTCATTAATACAACTCATTGTGTTTCTCCCTAGATATTTACATTTAGAGATGTATTGACATGTTGTGTTGGCTTCACTTTATTCCTTACATTTTCTTAATTTGGTCTTCAAGAGGGGAAAAGGGTATTTTAAAAGTCTTGCCTTTATTTACCTTTTATCAAACCTGCAGAAACACTGTATATGGGATGCAAATTGGTATTCAACCTCATCGGTGAAATACAAATGTGTAAATATACAAATATATTTACAATAATTTTTTTATATTCTTTTTCTCTTTGCAGTTCAAGTTAATAATAGCACAGGTCCTAGTTGTGGATTTTGTCGCTGCCCTGCTGGTGGACAGAGTTTTGCAGTTTCTGCTGGGCAAAGGAACCCTGAGGTTGCCTAAATGAACTGTTATTGCCAACAGTCACCAAAGCAGCTGCTGCCCCTTGTGACCAGACTGTGAACGGGCTTTACAGGAACGCGGTACTCGACTGGCAGCAAACTCTGCAAGATGAGAGAGGATGGGCGTGAAACTCAATACTGTACACACCCCAGTGTTTCCTTCTCCTCCCTGTCTCTGTCTTTGCTCTGTCTTAATACTTTAGCTTCATTTTCTTTCTACTGACATCTTTAACCACCCCCTCTGCTCTAAAGGCCAAGAAAAACTACAGTATTGTGTTGAGGGTGAGAGTGTTTCAGTGCGGTTGAAGCGTGTGGCAAGGACGGGGCATTCTTAAGAAGTGTTTCTTTTTTTGTTTTATTTTCATCATTTTGTAAAAAGACAAACCTCAGAAAGACTTATAAATGACCAAAAAAACCTCTTGTTGTGTTATTTATTTGCATGACTCTTTCTCGTTGAGACTGCGCAAATTTGAATGAGAAAACAAGCAGATTTTGTACTGCTTTAGTTTAACAGCAATATATATGAAAATTCATATTTTTAGGGAAAATTGAAAAGTATGTTATCAGAATGTTCACTTGTAGCTTTAAAGCACATGTAGGAATGCTAATTATGAAATATGAATGTATAACATGGTACAATGTTTTTTTTTTTTTTTTTTTTCAACACGTGAAAGAAGGGCTTGGATTTTTTGAACATGTTTTTCAAATAATGGTTGGTGAAAGCAGGGCCTTTATTTGAGAACATTTTGATTGGCAAGTTTAAAGATCACAGTTTTATGTTAAATGAATTTTCTATGCAATAACTCAAAAATAATCACAAAATAAATATTAGAAAGAAAATTATAACATTTTTAAAATAAATAAAAATATTCATGCCAAAATAGTTTAAAATCAGTGCTTCTTAAACTTTTGATTTAAGTGAGATGACAAAGCTGTTTAAAAAATGTATATCTATATATTATATCCATATAGGAAAAACTGTGAAACAGGAAAAAAATGGGAGAAAAATATAAATATAGTTTCTTTCTTTTTAATTTTAATCATCGTGTGGCCTGTTTGGATGTTTACTTTGGTTCACTAGGGAGTCCTGGCTATATATAAATATATACACACACACACAGATCTAGACCCCTGAAGATGTGCTGTGGTATCTGGCACCAAGGTGTTAGCAGCAGATCCTTTAAGTCCCGCAAGTGAGGTGAAGCCTCCATGGATCAGACTTGTTTGTTCAGCACTTTTTTGCTTTGTGGCAGGGCGTATTATCCTGCTGAAAGAGGCCACAGCCACCAGGGAATACGGTTTCCATGAAAGGGAGCACATAGTCTGGAACGATGTAGGTGGTATGTCAAAGTAACATGTCGGGACCCAAGGTTTCCCAGCAGAACATTGCCTCTGGTGGCTTCCCTTCTTCCCATAGTGCATCCTGGTGCCATGTGTTTCCCTGGTAGCACACGCACCTGGCCATCCATGTAATGGAAAAAAAAATGTGATTCAGCAGACCAGGCCACCTTTTTCTAATGCTCTGTGGTCCAGTTCTGATGCTCACGTGCCCACTGTTGGCACTTTCGGCGGTGGACATGGGTCAACATGGGTACCCTAACTGGTCTGCGGCTGTGCAGCCCAAAACGCAACAAACTGTGATGCATTGTGTATCCTGACACCTTTCTGTCAGAACCAGCATTATCTTCTTGAGCAATTTGAGCTACTACAGAAACTTGTCTATTTGATCGGACCACACGGGTCTGCCTTCATTCTCCACGTGCATCAATGAGCCTTGGCCACCCATGACCATGTTGCTGGTTTACCATTGTTCCTTCCTTTGACCACTTTGATAGATTCAGACCACCGCAGGCCGGGAACACCCCACAAGAGCTGCAGGTTTGGAGATGCTCTGACCCAGTCTTCTAGCCATCACAAGCCAACCCCTTGTCAAACTCTAATTTTTTCCCTGTTTAAAATCTAACACAACTTTGAGGACAAAATGTTTATTTACTGCCTAATGTATCCCATCCATTAACGGGCTGTGATAAAGAGATAATCTAATCAAAGTTGTTTACTTCACCGGTCATAATGTTATGCCTGATCTGTGTATTGTAAGTTATACTTTTAAAGAATGATTCATTTTATATTAAATAATAGCTTATATTTTCACTACCAAAGTACTGTCTCAGCACGCACTCAATGCTAAAGTAACGTGACTACAGTTCCCAAGAACCATCACGGTCGAAATGAAAGTGGGCGGGGCATATCTGACACTGCGCGCGGGCTTTGAAAGAAAATGGCGGAGCTCCAGGACAAAGTATTTGAGTCGTGAGTTTTGTTTTTTATCTACAACACAGGGAATAAGTGTACTAATTATTTTCCAATGACACATGATAGTTGTTTTTGAATGAATAAATATTTACATTTATTACAGCTTTTAGAACTGTGTTTAAAGCGGTTGTTTATTCTCAGCTCAATTGTTTACATAATGATACTTGGTTAGTTAATGGACAAGTACTGATAACTATTATTTTAAATACTTTGCAATATATTAAATGCAACAAACAAAGTTGTGTAGTTTGTTCGGTGTTCGGTTCGGTAATCTACATGACCCTTTAACGTTAATCTCTCACACAGATGTGATGCCAGCAATATCGACACCAGGGTAAATCTTTCTGTTTTCTGTTCTTCTTTTATAATGTAACGTTACAGTTCAAATGTTTGCAATAAGTAACTAAATAAAATACTGTTATTCAGCAAATCATCATATTAGAATGATTTCTAAAAGATGGAAGATTCGAGTAATATTGCTGAAAATTTAGCTTTGCCATCACATTTAAATTACATTTTTTAATATATTAAAATAGAAACGTTCTTTTAAAGTGTAATAATATTTCACAATATGTCGTTATACATACATAATTCAATATCTATAGTTAAAATGTCACAAGTATGTAAATTCATAGTCAGCCCCTGCCTTATGTATTAACTCTTGTGCTATGTCATCTCAACTAGGTCTCAGAAGTGTCTCATGGAGTCAAACGGCCTTGTGACAGTAACCACATATCAGGTCCTCCTCAGAAGTCTCCTTGCACTTCACCTACTCCTGCAGTGATGCAACGTTCAGGAGAAGAGGAACGGCCAGAGGACTCGAAGATTGAGGACGGCATGAGGGAAAGTGTGAGCGTTCCCGTTCCTGAACTGAGCCCTCGATCGCGGAGGAAATCCTGGAGGAGATCATCCAGAGGCAGACGCTCTCTGCCGGCCTTTCCCTGCTCCTCACAGTGTAAGAGTCCAAGAGCCTTTCACTGGATGTCATGCTGGAGAATTTTGTTGTGTTGACTTTCTCCTCTCTTTGTATCTTTCAGCGCTGTGTGAAACCATCAGTCTGTCTTTATCTGACAGTGAGAGGCTGGAGATGCTATTTAAAGCTGCTATGCAGGTCTGTAAATGCATATTTGTTAAGAAAAAAAAATGAATGAGGCTGTTACGATTAATATACCTAATTGTCTTTTTCCTGGATTAAATATTTTGATTTCCCTGACTGCACATAGAGGACAGTAAAGAGAGTCAAAAACAGTCTGTACACGGTTCCTGGTGTTGATGCAGAGGCACTTCAGACTCAAGGTAAGTCAGGGCCAGTCGTTTTCATATTCTGCCAATATTTTCACTAGCTTCATGACAGAGGAATGACCTGTTTGTGGTCTATATATATATAGAGTACTGTGCAAAAGTCTTGGGCACCTTAGTATTTTCATCAAAAAGATGGTTTTAATCCAGTTATTTCTATCTTTTGCTGTAGTGTGTCAGTTGAAAATATCAGTCTACATTTTCAAACATTAATTTTGCCATTAATTGTTATAATCCAGTGAGATTTGACCACAGGCGGTATAATCTGATGTCATTATCTGGTCTGCCTGAGACCGACTGAAACTAGAACTGTGGCAATGTCTCCAAGATGCTTAAAAAGCATATTGCAGGTTAAAAAAAATTCAAGATTAATATATAACCTTGTATGAAAATGCCATATGAAAAGGAAATGCAGGATTTAAAATGTTTTAAAAGACATAAGAGCACAAATTTAGTAGATAAATTGGCCGTTTCGTTGGCTGTTTGTAAAAAACGCTGTTTTTTTCAACATTGTATAACATAGAATGAGTAAATAAAGGATCACATGAAACACACAATAACACTAACTTTATACTGTCTGTGGTTTGGCCGCTGCGGGAGGTCACAGATCCATCAGAATTCAGAGAAATCCGTGCAGCTCGAAGAAAACGGGAATTGTGCACCGTTATTAAGGTGGGCGTACACTGTGCAGTCACACGAGCTTTCGCGTTAAACAGAGACTGGAGCTTTCAATGTTGCTGCTATTGCTTCAGATTGAGAAAATAATGTGTGCAAAAAATGTATTTGTTGAAAAGCAGAGAACAGCAGCCATTCCTTTCAACAAGAAACTGTGTGTGTGTGTGTGTGTGTGTGTGTGTGTGTGTGTGTGTGTGTGTGTGTGTGTGTGTGTGTGTGTGTGTGTGTGTGTGTGTGTGTGTGTGTGTGTGTGTGTGTGTGTGTGTGTGTGTGTGTGTGAGAATATGCACGCTGTATGGTTGCAGCCACTGAGCTATAACATAATAATACTCATAGATCTAGCCTATGTGACATGACAGTCATACGCTGGTAAAAATCGGGCCGACTCCCAATTTTTTTTTTTATTTATATTGTGAGATCGGGAGGTGCGAGGAAATGTGCTCGGCTCGTCTTGTATTTCCGCTCGCTCACATGCTGCGAGCCACGACCATACGAGCATCCACGATGTCCATGTGAGAGAAGAAAATCATCTGCGAGCTCGTATGACAGCCAAAACCGCACTGTGTAATGTACACCCAGCTTTTAAAGTTTAGTGTAGATGGATATTAACGACTGTGACTCCTAGATGACCAATGCCAGCTTTTCGATTGCCTGATACATGATAATTATCTGTAAAGTATTGTAATCTGAGCACAGTGTTCGTATGCTAGCGTATATAACATTATGAGCAAACTGGTCTCTCACCTGCTCTGTTTTCCACTGTTTCTCATCACACAACAACTCAATTTATCTCCTCTAATCGCTTTTCTGTCACTGAAAAAGAATTGTAGGCATTTGTGTAAAAGTGCTGTAAAGTGATGATGCTTTCAAAAATAATGTCATATATAGATTTTATCCATCAATTAACTTGTATTAACTAAATCAGATCAATATTTGGTGTGACACTTTTTGTGTTTCAAACAGTTTTTGCCCTGGTACACTTGCAGATATAGCTTAGCAGGAAAGTTTATTGGGTTTAGTCTGTCTCAGTTTTTTCTGTATCTTCATGTAATCACAGGCGGATTTGATGATGATGAGATCAGATCATACCGGCTGTTGTCTGACTACTTGTACTTGTGCATACAAAAATCTCACTGGATTATTACAATTAATGGCAAAGGAAATATTTGTAAATGTTAACTGATATTTCCTACTGACACTTAAGCAAAAGTTATAAATAACTGGCCTAACATTTTTTGGTGTGAAAATGCTAACGCACCTAAGACTTTTGCACAGTACTGAATAAAATATAACTGTTACGTTTGTCTTTACCATCTTTCAGGAAATTTAAGCTTTTTATTTTGAGGAAAAAAAACTGGAATGATAGTTATAACTTACTGCCATTTAAACGTTTTTGGGGAAAAAATATCTTAATCTGTATTTATTTGAAGAAAAAATGGATATTGGCACATGATTTACCGGTACACACCCTCAAGTCATCCTAGGTGTATATGACATTCTTCTTTCAGACGAATACAATTTAATTTAGTTCAGAGTTTTATTAAAAAATATCCTGGCTCTTCTTAGTTTTATAATGGCAGTGAATGGCTATTTCTGTTTTAAAGTCCAAAAAGTGCATCCATCCATCATTAAAGTAATCCACACGGCTCCAGGGGGTTAATAAAAGCCTTCTGAAGCGATGCGTTTGAGTAAGTAAAATATCCACATTTAAATTTACAAACAGTAATCTGAATCTCTAACTTCTGTTAACTGTCATACGCGCGTTCATGAGAGACTGGCGTTCAAGAATAGGACACAGGCATAGCGTAGGACAGGTGTAGGACACAGTCGTATCACAGTAAATGCCCATAATAATTATATTTTATGTCAAATCTTGTATTTCATGTATATATGAATGTCATTCACTTCCAGTTGAATCTTTGCATGAAGAGTGGGACAGTCTAGCTAAAGACATTAGCAGAGAAACTCAGAATTCACTCACAACTGCTGAGAGGTAAAAGTCAGTTTTTCTGTGTCTATTACGTTAATCACTAGTCCTTTGCACCTGAAGCACACTCCAGTTTATTAAATGTCTCTCTCTCTCTCTCTCTCTCTATGTGCAGTGACCCTGTTGTTAACATGACCACTGCGCGCATTCAGGAGGACATTAACAGGTAATTCTCCATCTGCTCTCATCCGTCCAAGATGGTAGAATGGATTAGAATTTATTTCATGACTGCAGTTGCCATGTACATCTATAGCTGTTAAAGGGGTACTTCAGCGCTGGGAAGATGAATCTGTATTTAAACTGGGTCATCAATGTAGTAGAAATGTTAAATTATTTTTTAATTTGGTGCCTTCTAGACTGAGAAAAGACAGAAAATGTATTTTTGTCTCATGGGGATGAAAGACTACAATTCCCAGAATACGTCGCTGCCCTGTGAGGCCATTCCCAAAGCCACCAACTTGATTACTGTGACTGAGTTGGAGAAGACACTACAATTAAAAACTGAACGTGTCTGTTCAACATAATGAGTGAGTCACCGCGCGAGTATCACAGCACTGAGCACTAACTGCCGGAGTCAGATAAATGAGCTGATGAGCTCTCGTGATGAGAGCTGAGGTAATCGCGACTACACTCGTGGCATACATTCGCGGCATACATTCACAACGCGAGTTCAGTCTGGCGCGTTTCAGTTCATGCGTTTTGTAAGCTTAACTTTCATAGAAATTAATTTGAGAAGTTAAAAGACTTACATTGCTCACCATAGCTCTGTTTAAATGAGTGCCTGGAGCCTCGAGCTGAGCTGTGAGTGTGATCTCCATCCCCCTTGCGCGGGTTCAAAACATGTGGAAATGGCTCCCTCTGGTGGCTGTAGTCTTTAGCCTTTGGCCAAACATTCCTCCTATGTTGCAAATATCGTCAATTTGCATCATAGGAGGAATTTTTCCAGAAATAAAATGCATAAATATCTTGTCTCAGGGGCATATGAGGGGGGGAAGCGCAATTATTTGAATATACTCCAGGGTTTCTACTGATACAAAACCATATGCTAATCGCTGAATTAACCCTTTAATGGTCATCATGTGCTTCTGAAGGTTACAGGCTGAAAGCATGTCATGGGAGACGCTATTGAACAAACACCGGACCAAAGCTGAAGAACTGGACAAGTGAGAACAACTACACGCATTCACGGCACATGTATGGATGCAGAAGTTTTGCTTAGTTGTGCATTTCTGTCCCTTTGCAGGTGTGTGAAGCGGGGTGAAGAGAAGGGTGTGCCACTGGACCCATCATGCTTTGCCAGGTCTTCACAGAGTCAACTCGTTCTGAACAAACCTGACTATAAGGCAATACTCATGGGACAACAAAAACTACTCAGAAACATGGAGCTAGTGGTGAGAGCTAGACCATGACGTTTAAAAGTGCACTTTGTAAATTTTAGCGGCATCTAGTGGTGAGGTTGCTAATTGCAACCGCTCACCCCTCCCTTTTGAAGGACATAGAAAATCTACAGTGGCCAAAACAGGACAAATATGTCATCGTCTAAGTCAACAGAGAGTAGCTAGCCCTCTGTAGAGCAGTTTGTCTGTTTAGGGCTACTGTAGAAACATGGCAGTGCAAAATAGAGACTTCACTTTAAGGGTAACCGTGGTGTATGTAGATAGAAATGGCTCATTCTAATGTAATGAAAACATAACGGTTCATTATGTAAGGTCTTTATACACCACTGAAAACATAGTTATGTTTATTATGTTGCATTTCTGTCTATAGATCCTTATAAATATTACACACTGCACCTTTAAGACTTGAGGATTCACTGAACAAGTCAAATCCAAAAGTATTCAGAAACAGTTGATGAATTGAAAACACTGCACTAGCCTTATCACAAATTTTAGCAATGGGTTTAAAAGTTTGTTCTAAGCATATTTCATTAATTGTAAAGATTTCTTTACATATTGTTTGTAACTATGTACTAAAGATGTACAAACTTTTAATGCAAAGGGACTAAATAAAATTGATGGCTGTGGGCTGCAAGTAGCTGTTGCATTAAATCCAAATGTATTAGATATTAAAATGTTGTAAATTAAATTAAAAAATCAAATTCCTGTATATTTTCTAAATTTAAATGCTAAAATAATTTTAAAAAATGGGATAAAATAAGATGTGCTTAAATGGTAGGGGTGTAACAAGACCATCATGTCACAATTAGATACACAATACTGATCTCATGATACAATATTATTGAGATTCAATAATAGTCCCAAGACGTATGGTAAAAGCTTAACAAAAACGCACTGTTGATTTTAAAATTTGCTACATTTGGTGTTACATTGGGGGTGGAAATGAATAGGCTTGGACTTGATGCTGCTAAACCCAATGCTCAGGACAGTAGTGACACCAGAATAAAAATATTCATGATTTTGAGGCTAAAAATACAAATTCATTTTAGATAAATATGCTTGCACTCTATCACTGACTAAAATAATGGAAGCCACTTTTTACTGGTAACATAAGACATTTGGCATTGTCAGGACCCCCATATATTCCTCCATTGCATTATTATACATAATATTCAACATTATACAGTATATAGTAGTTTTATATAGAACTGACATTAAATATCATATATATGTTGAAGCATCCCTACTAAATGGCAATTTTAAAAATCTTTTTTTCACCAAATCAAATGTCATAATGACAATGGCCATCTCTGCTATTTGCGCTGTAGGCCTAATGGTATACTATATATATGACAAATATCCTAAACAAAAATAATAATACTTTTTTTGTGGCATATTTTAATGTTGGTGACAATGTAGACGCAACATTGTTCTCTGCTAATTTTGACTTGACAACGATCATGTAAAAAGTACAATAAGAGAATTGGTTACGTTCAAACAGTTTTGAGAGCTGCAGTCATGTGCAGTTGTGTTTCTTCACAGATGGACTCTCACTGTTGTATAATGAGGGAGCTGCTGTCTTTCCATGAGAAATCTCAGCTGCTGCTGAAGGAGACCAGCACCAGATTAGGTGAGAATGTTTTTCACTCTGTGAAATACAGGTCCTTCTCAAACTATTAGCATATTGTGATATAGTTCATTATTTTCCATAATGTAATAATAAAAATGTAACTTTCATATATTTTAGGTTCATTGCACACCAACAGAAATATTGCAGGTCTTTTATTGATTTGATACTGATCAGGGATGTGATTTTTCCGGATTAATCCGGAATTCCGGATTTTCCGACCTGAAAATGTGACCTACGTAAATCATGCAGATCTGTAAAAAAAAAAAAAAAATTGGCGGGGGCGGGGGGGATTGGTGGGTTGACCGTCATCTCACAGCCGTCACCATGGTAACCCGGGTCGAAACCACGATCGCGGGATGGGCAACAAGGACTGTATCGTGACAAGAACATCACCGGATCGGATGATCTGGGTATACTATTGCTTGTGTCTATATATAACCTATAAGTTACTAATTTGACTTAGTTGTCGATTGATTAGATGATCGATTTTGATTGATTTTCCACTATGGCAGGATGTTTAAGCTGCATTTAACATTAACTTGACAGCTAACATTACTTGTATTTGCTAGCACTAGCTATATATGCAAACAGCGCGCTTTTCGGCGCCCCCCGCTTTTTTCACGTCAGTTTGGGTGACAAAGTCATCTGAAGCCATTCCATAGCTTAACCCTTAAATGCATGACTGTTTCGCCAAACATTCTTACATATTGGGGACCCGGTTCTAACGTTATATTTAACATGGATAACGTTAGACCTCTACCTGTCGCGATAATATATACAACTCCTGATGTTAGAGTAACAGCCACAGAAGAATAAAATAAAACGTATTTCGTTACCTTTTGGAGCTTGGAAGCAGGGCCGGCTCTAGCTCTTTGGTTGCCCTAGGCGAGATTGAGTTTTGCGCCCCCCACCCCTCCCCACCCCACTCACTTTTATCGTCTCTATTCTAATTCAGCACGTCTGTTTTCCTAGGCCTACCCCTAACCGAGAAGCACTTATTATTAAACACGTTTGACGCTTTATTTCCACTTTTCAAACATTTTCTCACTTTTTATTGAAAATAAATGCCTTTCCGATCTGATATGTGATGGGAAAAGGGAATAGAGCGAGTGTGGTAAAAGACAGGATCGAACCTCTGATCGATCTGCATCAAATCTTGATGCCATGCGTCTTACCACTAGACTACAGCCACTGTGAAGAATTTGGTGAACACAGCATATTTGTGTTTAATGTAAATAATATGGCATCTCGTTAGGCTGCTCCAGTAAAAGAAAAACTAAAAAAACGAGAGGCCGTATTTATTTTCTTCCGACGCCCACGTAGAGCGCGTTTGTACTTTTCATAAATAACATGCATACGTTATCCATATTCATAACGAACTGGACTTTTGATATTTAATGACATCCATTTAGGTTATTGTAGATTATTGTCAGTGAAGTTATGTTTGCAATACGTATAGTAATTATGTAGAAAACTAGCAAGTGATAGCTTAGTGGCAATATTAATAATATTTATAAAATAAATATTAGTTGATAAGATTGATACTAAGTAATTTTATTTTGTTTGACAACTTATTGGCTGAGATAAGAAGACTAACCTCTATACTGGGCTTTCTTTCGATTTTCTTCCTTTCTTTCTTTCTCTTTTTCCGTCCCTGTGCATCCGCGGGTTTAGACGCCTCATTTTTGATGAACGCGCAAGATGAGCACTTGCCTGACCTAACGCCTGAACTAATAATCAATAATCACCATCAATTCAATCTAATAATCAGGTTGATAAGTAATTAAACGTGTGGCGGAGGGGGCGCCCGATGATGATCATGTTTAATGAACATTATGTTGTATTTCGCTTGTTCCGATTCTATGCTTAATGGGAAGTATGGGCGGCACTAGAGCGCGCTCGCGCCCCTAACACAATTGTCGCCCTAGGCAACCGCCTAGCTCGCCTATAGCAAACGCCGGCCCTGCTTGGAAGGGTTCAGTTTGAGCAGATGTTTAATACCATCATCATATTTCCTCGTCAGAGATCGTTTACCAGTATATTCAGCTTCTGCCTCATATTCGCGATCTCACGCATATTCTCCAACTCATTTTCAACGTCTTCAAAATCAATATTTTGCTCACTGACAGCTTCTTGACCACATCCATCATCAAGAGACAGTGACACTAACATATGATTGTGTTTAGTACTTGCTCTCTGCAGTAAATCACTGAGTCATTTCAAGTTTTGCAGATTATAATTATTATTGTTTCGTTTTCTGTCAGACGTAACTATGAGTGAAACGTCACTTCATCATTGTGTATCAGACATCGCCACCTTGTGGAATAAATGTGAATTGCACCCCCATTTCGTCATTATAGATTAATTTATCATGCCAGGCGCAAATTCCAAAAGAAACGTGTAGAGGCTCTAAAAAAGCTTTCTACAAAGGCTAAAGAGTCATAGAAAAATTGAGGCCTTCTTTTGACATGAAAATGTGCATGTTGCACATTTAGCTATTAAAATTGGGTAAAAATGCATCCACCAAATAATTAGTTATTTTTCATACTGTACAAAAAAGTTATTACAATAAAATGTATTTTTTTGTTCAAATAAGTTGTTATGGGTCCTGCTTTACTGTCCATATTGATCCGCCACCAGTTTGTTCGGCGCGGCGGGGTAGGGGTTGGTCTATATTATAAAATATGGTATATTTTCCTGCTTTTTTGTCCTTAGCCAATCACATGCCTGACTGATGATTTTGGCATACAGCTCATGAAAACCCAAAATTCCTATCTCAAAAAATGTGCATATCATGAAAGGTTCTCTAAACGAGCTATTAACCTAATCATCTGAATCAACTAATTAACTCTAAACATCTGCAAAAGATTCCTGAGGCTTTTAAAAACTCCCAGCCTGGTTCATTACTCAAAACCGCAATCATGGGTAAGACTGCCGACCTGACTGATCACTGACACCCTCAAGCGAGAGGGTAAGACACAGAAAAACAATTCTGAACGAATAGGCTGTTCCCAGAGTGCTGTATCAAGACACCTCAGTGGGAAGTCTGTGGGAAGGAAAAAGTGTGGCAAAAAACGCTGCACAACGAGAAGAGGTGACCGGACCCTGAGGAAGATTGTGGAGAAGGACCGATTCCAGACTTTGGGGGACCTGCGGAAGCAGTGGACTGAGTCTGGAGTAGAAACATCCAGAGCCACCGTGCACAGGCGTGTGCAGGAAATGGGCTACAGGTGCCGCATTCCCCAGGTCAAGACACTTTGGGCTACAGAGAAGCAGCACTGGACAGTTGCTCAGTGGTCCAAAGTACTTTTTTCGGATGAAAGCAAATTTTGCGTTTCATTCAGAAATCAAGGTGCCAGAGTCTGGAGGAAGACTGGGGAGAAGGAAATGCCAAAATGCCTGAAGTCCAGTGTCAAGTACCCACAGTCAGTGATGGTCTGGGGTGACATGTCAGCTGCTGGTGTTGGTCCACTGTGTTTTATCAAGGGCAGGGTCAATGCAGCTAGCTATCAGGAGATTTTGGAGCACTTCATGCTTCCATCTGCTGAAAAGCTTTATGGAGATGAAGATTTCGTTTTTCAGCACGACCTAGCACCTGCTCACAGTGCCAAAACCACTGGTAAATGGTTTACTGACCATGGTATTACTGTGCTCAATTGGCCTGCCAACTCTCCTGACCTGAACCCCATAGAGAATCTGTGGGATATTGTGAAGAGAAAGATTAGAGACGCAAGACCCAACACTCTGGATGAGCTTAAGGCCGCTATCGAAGCATCCTGGGCCTCCATAACACCTCAGCAGTGCCACAGGCTGATCGCCTCCATGCCACGCCGCACTGAAGCAGTCATTTCTGCAAAAAGATTCCCGACAAAGTATTGAGTGCATAACTGAACATAATTATTTGAAGGTTGACTTTTTTTCTATTAAAAACACTTTTCTTTTATTGGTCGGATGAAATATGCTAATTTTTTCAGATAGGAATTTTTGGTTTTCATGAGCTGTATGCCAAAATCATCAGTATTAAAACAATAAAAGACCTAAAATATTTCAGTTGGTGTGCAATGAATCTAAAATATATGAAAGTTTAATTTGTATCATTACATTATGGAAAATAATGAACTTTATCACAATATGGAAATTTTTTGAGAAGGACCTGTATAATGGACACCAACACAGAATCCTTCAAAAGTTTGAGATCAGTAGGACTCTTTAAAAAGAATTTGTTTAATATTGATGATAATAATAAATGTTCTTGAGCATCAATTTATCATATCAGAAGGATTTCTGAAGGATCATGTGACACTGAAGACTGAAGTAATGATGCTGAAAATTTAGCTTTGATCACAGGAATAAATTACATTTTAGAGTATATTACAATAGAATTTTGAATTGTAATATTTCACAATATTACTGTTTTTACTGTACTTTTGATCAAATGATTGCAGCCTGGGTGAGCATACGAGACTTCTTTAAAAAACATTTAAAAATCTTACTGACCCAAACTTTTGAACTGTAGTGTACTTTTATTGAGCATAAGATAAAAATCAAGTGCAAAGCAGCAGCAACAGCTAATGTAGTGATAAACCAACCGTTCTAAACGGACAACTAAACAAAATTATGTCATTTACTAGAGGTTCTGACAAAATGTTAGTTGCTACAGTCCATTTAATTGTGATTGAAACAATCTTTATTTGAAGCATCAAGTTTCTTTCAAAATGTGATTTGCTCAATTTTGATCGCTTCTGTAGAAATTAGTGTTTATATCTGAACTACAAACTCTTATCCCAGTTCTTCTTTGATTTAATATGAATATTTGTAACAGAAATGCTGATACTATTCAGCCACAACACAGATTTGATTATTAGTTGTAATAGGTTTAATAGGCATTAATCATTATCTTTTAGGAATAAGATCGCTTTGGTGTTTGAATCGCTGCCTTGATAGTGCCAGGTGATTTTACTGTAATTCAGAAGTGTGTGAAATAAGTCCTGGTTCATACATTAAACACTAGGCTTTCCCCCCCCCACAGCTTCCAGGGCTGGATTTCAGAATCTCCCTTCATCCCCAGTCAAACAGCTGATAAAAGGAGCCATATCTAGTGTTTCCTCCTAGTTTACAGCGCTGTAATGACTCCCACAGGATGCTGTGCTTCCACAGAAAAGCTCTGTGATCTGATAGGACCATTTTGGTTATGCTTTAATATCTTTTTAATCTAACATTCTACTTTTTTTCTATAACCTAATATGTTACTGTTACCCAGTAATTTGGACAAAAAAAGTCATTTATACTAAACACGCACGTGCATATTTGGCTGTTGCTACTCTGTGTGGACATGCCCATGATTTGCTGATGAATATTGAATTGTCTTTAATGTCTGTGGCTGTTTAGTTTAATGTCCTCTGATGTGTGTGGAAAAGGTTCAGAATGTGTAGATGAAGTGCAAAGCTGGACACTAGATGGCAGACTATAGTTATTCACAGCTCTACTTTGACCTGTGTGGTTTAAAGACTGTTGTATATTGTTTTGTACAATTTTAAGTGTCTGAATATGATTAAATGCCTTGACGTGTACTTTCAACTTCTTCTGTCTTGTAAAATGTTTGTCTCTGTTTGAGCACTTAAATGCTTTTAAATGGTCTTTAAAGTATCATGCATGTCTAATGGCCTATGGATGATATTCATTCATCCATCCCATTTTTTTCTTCTTCTGCCTGAATGGTAAAATTGAATGAAATGTTTGAGCTGGTGTCTTGTTTCCAAGACAAACATTGCAAGCAAGTATTTATATGCTTCAAGTCATCGTTATTAGCCTAAAGAAAAGACACTGGCCTTTGGGGTTTAGTCATGAGCTCTTTGAGGGCCTTTTAGCCTTCTATTATGCTTGTTCTTGTGACCCCTTCCCCCACACTTCCATCCCTTGTTCTCTATTCAACATAGCACAGGACTGCTGAGCAAGAAACGGGCTTAGAAGATTTTCCCAGTGATTTCTCCACTTCACATCCTCTCTGTTTATATCACATTTCCATGCCCACAAGACTAAACACAACCTGCTCTGAACTCTCATGCCATAATAACAGAATTTGAGCTTGAACAAAGTGACGTTCAC